>NC_053166.1:155529818-155637072 GCF_016835505.1 Polypterus senegalus
TGCACACATCAAGATTCACTCTTCATTGAAATGGCATCTTTAGAGAAAAGCGATTTAATGAGATGGGGTCAGGGAGAGAATTATTCAAATTTGACTTTCCATTGAGGGTGGCACAGTGGGTAGCGCTGCTGCTTCACAGTTGGGAGACCTGAGTTCGCTTCCCAAGTCCTCCTTGCGTGGAGTTTGCATGTTCTCCCCGTGTCTGCGTGGGTTTGCTCCCACAGTCCAAAGACATGCAGTTTAGGTGCATTGGCGATTCTAAATTGTCCTTAGCGTGCGCTTGGCGTGTGTGTGTGTGCGGCCTGCGGTAGGCTGGCACCCTGCCCTGCGCCCGGTGTTGGCTGGGATTGTCTCCAGCAGAACACCCGTGACCCTATTACTACCATACGCTTTTTTTTTTTTTTTTAAATGCTAAAATCGCTCAAACTTGGCATATATAATCCAACACATGCTACTTTAGTCCACATTTTCACAAGCATTTGCTTCACAAAATGCTTATACTGATGACCCAGTGCTTTGAAATGCTGCTAAACTAGTTAAAAGTGTCCACACGTGCAAATAAGCCCACTGTACTCCAGCCCAGTTGAGAAATAACGTGCGACAGGCTCTCCTGTGTCGCCATTCTATAACCTTTGTACTTCTCAGAAGTCAACATTCTCGTTTCAGCCTTCCTTCTTTCATAAAGGTTACCCCACACCAGTGTTTCCCAACCTTGGTCCTGGGGACCCCCTGTGGCTACAGGTTTTTGTTCCTACCAGCTTTTGCTTTTTAATTGGACTCCTGGGCTAATTAAGTGATGTGTTATTTCCCCAAGTTCAGCGTTTTGGGAACAATATAGAAATTAGAAAAATAAGTTTGGCAAAAATAAATATAGTCTTACATACATGCGCATGGGAGGCAGCTAAAGGGCTTGAGTGAGGGCAATTCCGAATCAGACCGGGTTTTTGCAGAGTGCACCGACTTTTTCTCGCTCCCCTGTAGACCATTCACAGGAGATTCCACCTGGCCTTCTTGACGTCACCTCCAGGTCCGAGCTTATGGAAGACGACCTTGCCGGCTCCGGCCCCTGTGATGTCACGTCAGGGCTCGAGCCTATGGCTGAAGAGCCTTATGAGCCGGACTCCTTTGACCTCACTTCCTGTCTTCCCCTTCCCTATTCCCTCGGTTCTGTTTAGGACTCGGTTTTCTGCACATCAGTGCTGTGTAACATTTTTACAATTTTGCAGCCAGGATACCAATTATATGGGTGGCTGCCCCAAACCTTGCTATGACTTGTGGTCAAGTTTGTGACACATATACATATAAAAAAGTACCAAGCAGTTATATGTGAATAATATAACACAATATTTTCATCTTGATTTTCATTCTACTTTTCCAGGTGTTCTAGTCGTTTCATTAATCCATTATTTACTAATTAGTGCGTCTGATGCTAAAGTAGTTGCAGCCTTTGATTATTCCGTGTTGTATGCCAGCGTGTCTGCTCCGCTTGTTGAATTGTCAATACAATACAATGAAGGGGAAAAACTACACTGAGAAAGGGCAAAATATAATGAAATCACCAAAAGACAGTTCAGCATTTAAATCTCTAGCAACAGCAGAAATATTTCTAAATGTCTTATAAGTGTAAAAATGTTGCTGTGCTTTTCTGAGTGTAGAATAAAAGAAAAATAGCAGTTAATGAAATGAGATCAGTGCTGTCAGGTGTTGTCACGGATTAGGAATCTGGTGGGAACAAAAACCTGCAGTCACAAGGGGGCCGCAGGACCGAGGTTGGGAAACACTGAGCTAGTTGTTGAAAGAGCAGCGTGCAACGACAGAAGCCATCCGGGTTTTGAGATGCACCGAGGTCAGTAGGATCAGCTCGGTGGGCGACATGGCACTATGAAATGCAAACCAAGTTAGACCCACCTCAGCTGCTATACATCATTGTGACAAGAGTGTGGTATATCAAAGGCCAGACTCAGCTCTAGGGGGCAAGGGGTGAAGAGCAAACCAATCCTAGAAGAGAAGCCAATGTCTGCATATGTCTATTCTATTTATTAAAACCAGGGTGCCATCTTTTATGTAAAAACATGACCCAGGTTAGCCAATTCAGGCACAGGAAGATCAGTCTCTTACTAGCAGCAACTTGGCATGAATTGTTTTTAAATTAAGTCCATGATTCCATCCAATCATCTTCTAACCCGCTTTATCTACATCAGACAATTCCATCCATACTGGGTACAAGATGGGAAGGTGCCAGTCCATCATTGACACTCAAAAAAAACAAACACACGCCCTCAGGGCTGAGAACTCACCTTTTGTGACATACAGGTAGAAGAAGTCACAATAGAGGACAGTCTGCACCACACCTGCCACAATGGCAATGAGGTCAAAGAAGCCCTCGAAACAGAAACGCCAGATCCAGTTAAACAGATACAGTGCTCGGTAGAGACCCAGGAAGAACAGGTAGTGGGTGGTGATGGTCTCGGCCTCTCCAGTCTTGCTGATCATGAACAGCTGCGGCAAGATGGCCACCGACTCCAGATAAATGGAGAAGGTCCACAGGATCTGCAAAACAAGAAGTGTCAAGTGAATGCCTCCTTGAGGGTACATTTGTGGCTTGCAATGTGGTCGTGCTTCTGTAGTAATGCTCTCACCACAGAAACAGGCAAGTCAAGTGGGTGGAAGGCTTGCTGTGAAGAGCCGAGTTGGGATATCCATGAATTCCCTAGGTGGTACTGCAGAGTGGGGGTTACAGTCAGAGAGGTGCCTCTGTTATTTAACACCCCCTTAATGGCTACCTCAATTGTTGCAAAGGAAAACATGGAGCAAAACAGGTTGTACCATCAAGAAAGGATTCTGGTTTAAATCATGTGGTAGGCATGCAGAAAAGTACCTATAAAAATCAGCGTAGCGTTCAAATCCATAGACTTTAATATGGAGTTGGGCCCCGCTTTGCAGCTATAACGGCTCCTACTCTTCTTGGAAGGCTTTCCACAAGATTTTGGGAGTGTTTCTGTGGGTGTTCCTGCCCATTCATTCTGTAGAGCATTTATGAGGTCAGGCACTGATGTTGGAGGAGAAGGCCAGGCTTGCAATCCCTGTTCCAGTTCATCCCAAAGGTGTTCCGGTCAGGGCTGTGTGCAGGCCAGTCAAGTTCTTCCACACCAAACTCAGACCATGTCTTTATGAACCTCGCTTTGTGCACCGGAGGACAGACTTGCAGGAATAGAAAGGGGCCTTCCCCAAACTGTCTCCAAAAAGTTAGAAGCACAGAAATGTCCAAAATGTCTTGGTATCCTGAAGCATTAAGATTGCCCTTCAGCTGATGTAGGGGGCCTGGCCCAGACCCTGAAAAACAGCCCCACACCCTTACCCCTCCTCCACCAAACTTCACAGTTGGCACAATGCAGTCTGGCAGGTAATGTTCTCCCGGCATCTGCCAAACCCAGACTCGCCCACCTGACTGCCAAACAGAGAAGCGGCAGTTTAAACAGCGGAAATTTATATATACATGCTCTTGGAAGCAATGCTACCCGAATTAGCCAAAAGTGGGACACAATGTTGAGATCAACTCATTCAATGATATAAAATAAAAATTAGCTTGACCAGAAAATTGTATTTTGCAAATAAATCGTATTTGGAAATAATGCAATATGTACTTAATGATCTGGACTTATTTTTAATTAACAAATTAGTTAGTATTTGACTACTTTACTTGACATCCAGACCAAAAAACAAAAACAGAATTCACATGGTGACCTCATTATTTCTCCTACAACCACAACTAGAAATTCACATGAATGACACAAAGTGGGGAGGCGAGATGTCACAATTTGTGACCCTGAAAATGACCACGTCTCGTGAATGCAGCGTTAGAGAGGATACAAGAAGCCCCAAAATGCCCAAATCTGGTCTTCAAAGCTAAACTCACCTCAAGTGGAGAAAAGTCATGGTTGACGAGGAAAGATAAACCAGCCACAGGGACCACCAGGAACTCAATCCTAAAGGTGTCGTGGTTGCCATCATAGGTTGCCTTGAACTTCATGTAGATCAGGTAGACTGTGGCATACGCGCAGCCAATGTAAATCACCTAGAGAAAAGAAAAGAGTCGCTGCAATGAATACACCATCTGGTGAACATTTCAAGGGGGATGTGGAGGAGTAACTGAAATGGCTACAAAAAGAGTGAACTTCATGTCCCCTTTGGTCGTCAGGCCCCCATTCACAGACTTCAGCAAACCACCTGGTTATTCCACGAGTGTCACTTTCATATCCAAGTTATTCCAAATGATCCCAAATCTGCCTTCCAGACCAATATTTTGGATCAGAAGAGCCGAGTGGTACTCCTGCCCAGTCTGGCCTGCTCACCAACAGCCCAAGGCTTTCAGGCTCCTTCCAACTGGATCTGCTTACATGCAAATCCCAACAGGGCTGGCACACCACTTGTGGTCAACACCCACACCCTGTCTGCCCAGAGCAGGCCCAACCACTTTGTAGATTAATATTGGAAGTAATGGACTCCCCAAATATCCTCTCAACTCTATGGCAAGTCTTCCTGCCTCTATGGTGGAGGACTCTAATTTTAGCTATTTTTGGCTGTTCCTATTTGTTGGGGGAAGTGGGGCACCCCCATGGCACATGCCATCTAGTGGGGACATTTAACACCAAATCCAAGGAGGTATTTGGTACCCCAGAGGATTCTGGGTAGTAACAGCAGGATTCGTCTTCATTACTAGGTTTTGATTTAATAATCCAGTCTGATTTTTCATCCACACTAGCCTGGTGTTTTTAAACCCTGACAAAAGCCAAGATTTCCCCAAAACGTTTTCAAGATTTTATAAGAAAGGTCAGAGCAGACTATACTTTGAGAAGGTTGGCATCCTTCAACATCTGCAGTAAGATGCTGCAGATGTTCTACCAGACGGTTGTGGCGAGTGCCCTCTTCTACGCGGTGGTGTGCTGGGGTGGCAGCATAAAGATGAAAGACGCCTCACGCCTGGACAAACTTGTTAAGAAGGCAGGCTCTATTGTAGGATTAAAGTTGGACAGTTTAACATCTGTGGCAGAGCGACGGGCACTAAGCAAACTCCTGTCAATCATGAAGAATCCACTGCATCCACTTAACAGGATCATCTCCAGGCAGAGGAGTAGCTTCAGTGACAGACTTTTGTCACCGTCCTGCTCCACTGACAGTGTGGGGGAGGAACGATCTCCTCAGTCTATGTGACTCTTCAATTCCCCCCGGGGGAGTAAATGCTAACATTAATTTTATTTTAATTTTTTTAATTTTTATTACTATTTAATTTAATATTGTTTCTTTGTATCAGTATACTGCTGCTGGATTTTGTGAATTTCCCCTTGAGATTAATAAAGTATCTATCTATCTATCTAAGAAGAGTAAGTTACAGAAAACACACACTCGGCATTGCAGTACGGATGGATGAAAACTGAGCTTTGAGAATGTGACTCTAATTGTGTTCAGTTTGGTTCGTACCGATTACACGCCACCTCCCCGATTGGAAACTGCTCACTACAACATCTTACTCTCTGACTGACTGACACCATTAGCAGAAGGTGATAGCGGACACAAGAGGATTTGCTTTCATGTGGCTTGTTTAGAGTTTAAGAAGAAGATAACACACACAAATTACATTTTGTATAGTCTGAATGCTGCATATGTGCTGTAGGTACCAGGAAGGAAGGAAAGAAAGACTGGCATCATGGCCAGGGTTAAGGAAGGAGTCTTTGCCTGGCCAGGAGGCCATAATGAATGGACTGGGTGAATAGGCTTTCCGGAAGAAGTTCATTCCCCCACATGACAGGTGGCAGTGTTCCTCAGATCTGAACCCAATCAAGGTACCCACACAGAGGCATGGATTTGGGAGTCTTTGGGGACCACAAGAGGGTGCCCTCTCCCCATTAGGAAGGGGCGAGTCTAGGACTGCCCAAGGAGAGCAGAAGCAAGTTTGAGTCAACTTTAAAAAAAAAAAAAAAGAAGAAGAAGAAAGCTTGCCACCACCCTTCAAGTCAGTCTCGTGAGGCAGTGGGCAATACTATCTTGGAGAAGAATTGTGTATGGTGTATTTTGCTGGTGTTCGTATGGAGGAGATGCTACTTTTGACAAATAAAATTGTTTATTAGAACCCGGAATTGCGTTGAGCATTACTGTGTCTGTGGTTAGGGGCTCAGTGGCACCCCCTTGTGGTCACATGGGGGAAAAGGGAAATTTACCAGTCACTACAGCTTTGTGAAAAATCTCAGGGTGGGCAGCATAACCATCTCTTCAAGGAGACTTCATCTTTCCATTCCCATCAATTCACACGTGCCCAGTGTAGGTGGATGGCTAGACCATATGCGTTTTCAGTTGTTCTAGCATTGGGAGAGCGCTATTACTGACAGAGAGTTTCCATTTTTTTTTAAAAGAAAACGTGGCAGTGTGTATGTAGCCCAAGAAAACCGTGGTGACGCGGAGGAAGTTACCTTCATAATAGTGTTGTAGAAGGAAATGAAAGAGGTGAAGAGATCCAAATAGCGGGTAGTGAACACCAGTGCAAAAAGGACCTGGCTCTTCCCAGAAATGCCTGCAAAAAGACAAGAGAGAGAGAAAATAAATAGAATTAAAACATAAATAAATAAATAGAATTAAAACATAAATAAATAAAAAGGCACGGTGGTAGCGCTGCTGCCTCGCGGTTAGGAGACCTGGGTTTGATCCTGGGTCCTCCCTGTGTGGAATTTGCACGTTCTCCCCGTGTCTGCATGGGTTTTCTCCCACGGTCCAAAGACATGCAGGTGAGGTGGATTGGCGATCCGAAATTGTCCCTAGTGTGTGCTTGGTGTGTGTGTGTGGATGCCCTGCAGTGGCCTGGCCCCCTGCCCAGAGTTTGTTTCCTGCCTTGCGCCCCGTGTTGGCTGGGATTGGCTCCAGCAGACTCCCCCGTGACCCTGAAGTTAGGATATAGCAGGTTGGATAATGGATGGATGGAAATAAATAAATAAATAAATAAATGGCTCACTCCAGTTCCACCCACCCCAAAATGTTGCGCACACACACACACACACACACACACACACCCCAGCTTAGCAGTCTGGGTACTTCATACAGCTATGGATTTCGACACCGATAACAACTGTGTGTGGTTTTTGGCCAGTTAGGGACTTGCATTGCTTTCCAAGCCAACATATTTATTGTGCTTGAGAGAAGAAAGATCCAACACCAGGTGTATGTGTACAGTATTTAGAAGGTCGTAAACAGGTTTTCTATGCTCTAACTGCGAAAATATTCGATTTATAAATAAAGAATCCTACTTCGCGGAAATTCATTTATCGCGGCAGAGTCTGGAACGGATTAACCGCGATAAACGAGGGTTGACTGTATATGATTATACATACATACATACATACATACTGTCACAGGAGGCTGGGGGACAGACCCAGCCGGGACGCCAGGAACGACCGGGTGGTGGCATATACGTCCTCCAGTCCACAAGGGGGGGTCCACCCTGGATGTGGAGAGGACCACAGGAGAGGAGCAAGGAGGCTCAAGCCCACTGGGACCTGTGGCCACCGCGAGCCTCAGAGAGTCTGGGAAACATTCACTTCCACCACACCCGGTAAGATGGAGGCAAAGCCTTCCAGGGATGCCTGGAGTGCTTGCGGGTGCAAGAGCAGAACTTCCGCCACGCCAGGAAGTGCTGCCGGAAGAGCGTCATCGAGCAGCACCTGGAGCACGTCCGGGTGAAGATAAAAGGGTCTGCCTTCCTACAGTCTGGGAGCTCGAGTTGGGAGTGGGAGCAGGACGAAGCTCCCGTGGCGGTCCAAGTACATTGGGGAAGAGGCCCGTGTTAGTGGAGTGTTTGGTCCAGGAGCACTGCGTATTGTGAATAAACGTGTGCTTTTGATAAAGATGTGGCCTCAGTCTGATGGTGTCAGAGTACATATCAGAGTACAAACATCACATCCACAGAGCACATAACATATTCCCAGAATCAAGCAGAGGTCGCGTCCTCCACGACAACAAGTCGTGTTAGCTCAGTCTTGCCGACTGAAGCTGCTGATCAGCAACCCAAAATCATTAGCTTTATCTGCGTTCTATTTACCTCAGAAGTTGGAGTTTGGAATGATGACACACCCGAGCTGATCACGTTCCAGTAAAACGTTTGGGGGGGGGGGCTAAACAATATGGAAACCTCCAAGAAAACGTTTGGTGCGCTTGCTCTTTTGGAATAGAGACAAATGCTGAAAACGTTGGTAACGTATTACGAGTTATTTTGTGCATCCCAACACCGCAGGTACAGGTCGTCAGATAGAAGTTGGACAGACTTGCGTGTACGACCAATTAAAATGAGACACAAATGCTAACACACACTGTAGCTTTCACTTACTGTTGGTGTGCTGTAGCCATCTTGGATTTTAAGGTCAGAGTGGGGAGAGGCTCCCCAGCCAGAGTAGGATATCAAACTTGTTGGGGAATTCCAGTTAAAACTCAAAAATTCGACTTCCCAGTTTAAACAAAAAGCAGCAAATGTCACATACAGCAACCCGAGTGCTGACCATCCAGCTCAGTCTGCAAACCTTATTTTAGTGACAGCCAATTCCATGCTATGCGAAGGGGTTATCAGGCATGGCGAGATCAGCTGTAATCTACATGCCAGGTGGTCACAGTGTGCAAAACATGAGACATCTGACAGACTTGCATCTCTTCTGTTCCTCATTTCTGCATTATATACTTTGTACTTCTGAATGAGCATTCATTGGCTGTCAGCTTTCATGAACGCAAAGCCCACCTCTACGACTGAACGGGGAAGAGAAAAAAAAAATAAAAAATCAAACCTGCGCGATTTTATCAGAGTGAGTCGCTGGATAGGTCACATGACACGGGCGGCTTCATGGAACACACGCCAACTGCCTCCAACTCACTAAGATAACGAAGGGTATGACCGAAAATTCCAGAAAAGTCGTCAAATTTGACATGGCCTTTACACGCACGATTCAAACAGCTCCGACTCCCTGCAGTATTTCAGGGACACAAAAAACAGGGCTTCTTCACCGCCATGTTTGAAGTTCTCCTGTTCACATCTCATTGGCGACTGGTCTTTCATGCATGACAAACATTTAGAAGTATTAAGACTCCATTGCACAGCAGCATTTGGATTTGTAAATATTTGGCAGGTTTAATAGCTGCAGTGTGAAACCATGATGGGATCTGAATGGTTTTTGAGTAAAGGCTAGGTCACATTAGACGCATTTTCTGGAGATTCGCAGTTGTAGCTTTTATCACTGTCACGTGCTCAGAGGACAGCAAAATTCTTTCTTGCACTTTCCGCCTCACATTACAGAGGAGTTTAAGGCCTGTCTGAAACTGAATTTGAAAAAGTGTCGTCTCCAGGCAGAGGAGTAGCTTCAGTGACAGACTTTTGTCACCGTCCTGCTCCACTGACGGACTGAGGAGATCGTTCCTCCCGCACACTATGCGACTCTTCAATTCCAACCGGGGGAGTAAATGCGAACATCATTTTTTTTTTACTATTTAATTTAATATTGTTTCTTTGTATCAGTATACTGCTGCTGGATTATGTGAATTTCCCCTTGGGATTAATAAAGTATCTATCTAAATTGGGGAGACTTTGTGAGATTATCAGAAAAGTTCAAACTGGCCCAAAAATCTGCATGAATTTACAGTAATGTGTGCCGGCAAAGCAAAAAAAAAGGCAGGGGTGGTCATTAGGTAAGCATGTGGGGGCCAACATTTTCTATCAGTCCAGCAAGTGGGGTGAAGAGCTAAACGAGGCTTTTTCATCACCATAACATTTCACTAAAAGGCATTAGTATTATGGGGTTAGAAGGAAACAAATATTAGGGGAAAAGCAAGTTGTGGTGGACCTACCTACCCAACCAGGTGCCAAAAGAATTCACAATAGCCCCCCGACCTCCCCTGTGGTTGTTGCCTTCAGTGTGCACTCTCGGTGGGGAGCAGGGTAACATCTGGACAAGCCACCTGCTCAGCTCAATTCATCACACAGGTGCCCTCCTTTTATGGAATTTCATAAGCTGGTGCCAGCAGGTAATATACTTAAAACCATGACACCCCCCACCCCTTTAAACAATTGGTTCAATCACCCAAAATAGCAGGCGACTTTAGGCCTCCCTCAGCTCTGCCCTCGCAACTTTGACGTGGATGCATCTAACCAATCAGAACGCAGTTTACACTACAGCAGGCTGTCAGGCAGACTTTCTTGTCCCAACTTGCATGTCCCCGAGTCTCTTTGGGACCCCCTGCAGTCAATGAAAGCACACGGTGCTGGTGCAGAGTTAAAATGGTTGTGGCAATTATTAAAAAAAACAAAAACCATTAACTCTTAACACACTTAGGCCGTGCTGTCACAGGACAACAACAACATTTATTTCTATAGCACATTTTCATACAAAAGGATGTAGCTCAAAGTGCTTTACATAATGAAGAATAGAAAAATAAGAGACACAGTAAGAAAAGAAAATAAGTCAACATTCATTAACATAGAATAAGAGTAAGGTCCAATGGCCATGGGGGACAGAAAAAACAAAACGGCCGGAGAAAAAAAAATAAAACCTCCCCAGATACAAAATGTAGTGGGACGCCTGAAGGGGGGCAGATTGAGACGCAACCCCAACACAATGAGATACCAAACAGGGTGATTTGGCAGATGTTCAAGCAGCCAAGTCAATGCCCACCCCAAGTTGATTGGCTACAGTAGGTCCTAAAATGTGCCCAACAGCTCAGACCACCCACCATCTCCATTAACCCACCTCCACCTAACAAACTGAGTCAAAGACAGCCTGACAGGCAGAAAGTATAATGGAGTGGACCCCTGCTTCCCCTACCCTCTCAACATTGGGTGCTTAAGGAGGACATCATAAAAAAAACGCCCCCTCCCAGAAAACAGACAAGAGAATAGCGGACCCGAGATCAGGTGAACGTCCTTTGTATTAAAGAAAGGCCAAACTCTTTATAAGAAAGAGAGTTCGAATTTAGCGAGAATATTAATGGCAGGTCTCTGCTCTTGTTTAAACATTCGAGGAACAACACTGGGCTTCCTTTTGCTTTAATCGCCATAGGACGTTGGTTTATGGAAGGTGGCGATCAGATTTTTTTATTTCATGGTTTTCTTCTCAGGGCTTTTTTTGGGGAACAGAAAAGCCATCTTACTATGCGGGTGTATCCAACTGTATTGTGCGTTACTGCAGGCGTTTCGTTCTCTTAATTAAAACAAAAGTCCATGAGCCAGTTCTCTTAAAGGCAATGTCACATTAGACGACTTTTCCAGCAATTTTTAGTCATGGCCTTCATTTACATAACCTAACCTGACAAACTCGACGACCGAGATCAACTGGTTTGATTTTTTTTCTTTTTGCTTTGGTCGAAGGGGCGGGCTATTTGTGTGTGAGAGTCGAGAACCAATGAGCATCCAGCAGGACAATGCATAGAATGGAGCGATGAGGGAGAATGAACTCGTCGGTTTTGAAACTCACAAAGAGAACGGAAGCTTGTCGGTGTGCTGCCTTACAATACAGTCAAGTCAGTAAGTCGGTCATTTTCTAACCCGCTATATCCTAACACAGGGTCACGGGGGTCTGCAATACAATTTATTTTTTGCATAGCCTAAAATCACACAAGAAGGGCCGCAATGGGCTTTAACAGGCCCTTCCTTTTGATAGTCCCCCAGCCTTGAATCTCTAAGAAGATGAGGAAAAACTCCAAAAAACCCTTCTAGGGAAAAAAAAAAAATGGAAGAAACCTCAGGAAAGGCAGCTCAAAGAGAGACCCCATTCCAGGTAGGCTGGGTGCGCAGTAGGTGTCAAAAAGACGGGGGGGTCAATACAATACAAAGAACAGAATACAAGAATCATCAATACAGTATAAAAGTAAATATTACAAGGACAGGGCAGAATTTAACATCATGTAGACGATATCACAAAATATGATTTGGAGTCCTGGAGACCTTGACCATCAAGCTGCTGACAGTGCTGGGCCAGCCAATCCGATGAAAGGACCCTTCCATCCGACGATTCCTGCAGTCCTCCATTAGGAATGACTTTTTTAGGCAAGAGAAAGTAGGGTGAAATGACACCTTTTATTGGCTCCCACAAAGATAACATCATCCTAAAGTTCGCAGACGACACCGCAGTGATTGGACGCAACACTGGTGGGCATGAGGCGTCCTACAGGAGGGAGGTGGACAGTCTGGCGTCATGGTGTGAGGACAACCACCTCACCCTCAACACAAACAAGACGAAGGAGATGATAGTGGACATGAGGAAGGAGAGAAAACCTCACCGACCACTGTTCATCCGAGGGCTTGAAGTAGAGAGGGTGAGCAGCAGTAAATACCTGGGCGTCTACATCAGTCAGGACCTCACATGGACACTTAACACCACGAAGCTGGTCAAGAGGGCTCAACAGCGGCTGTACTTTCTGAGGAGGCTGAGGAAGTTTGGTATGTCGACTAAGATCCTTGGCAACTTTTACAGCTGCACTGTTGAGAGCATCTTGACCAGTTGCATCACGGTGTGGTATGGCAGCACCACTGCTACAGACCGCAAACACCTACAGAAAGGGGTAAAGACTGCTGAGATCACCACCAGGACCCCACTGCCCTCTCTGCTGAGCATCTACAACCGCAGAGTCTGCAGGAGAACTGCCTCGACTCACCCCAACACGAACTGTTCACACTTCTACCGTCAGGCAGGAGGTACAGACGTATGAAATGCAGGACTTCCAGGTATAAAGAACTCCATTAGACTCCTAAATAACTGACTGGAGTTTTTAAACTGTGGGCCACCTCATTCTATCGACCTCACACAACTGTATTGGACTTGTCCATCACACACCTACCTGCACAATTACACTTTATACTTCTATTCTGGTTTTATACTTTATGCTGCCTCTGTTACCCATTATCTATCTGCAACGTATTTATTTATGTTTATCTTTATACGTTGGTTTGTTAACCATTGGCATTTGGTGTAGACAGCAAAGAAAGAATTTCATTGTACAGGGAGACGTGTTTCCTTACTGTGAACATGACAATAAACTTTGAACTTTAACTTAGCTAAAAAGATTACAAATGCAAGCTTTCGAGGCAGCAAAGGCCCCTTCATAAAAGGTGGCACTTCACCCTACTTTCTCCAGTATCAATCTATGGCTAACACCGCACAACACTTTACTGCTATGTATTTACCTTAGGCAGGCAAAACCACCTGGCAGGTGGGCCTTGCAGAATTAAAGGGTAGAGACGGCTGCCGAGCCCACGGCAACTGCCAACACTTCATACAGCGCAGGCTCCGTCGGTCGGGCCACACGGCAATGGCAGATCAGCACTCGGTCAATAAATGAGACACGGGCTGCGATTTTCAGTCGGGTAATTCGACATGGGGCAGCGATAAGATGAAGAACGGATCCACAAATCTGACATACCCCACAACTAAAATGTAGGAATCAGTCATCAGCTTTGAGCAGGAGTCTCAAAATCATTTGGAGTTTGACACCCCTGCCCTAATGACTGGCCTGTGGAACTTTAGGAGTGCGAAATTCTAGACATACACCCTGCAGTCACTCAGGTGTGTGCTTAAAATCAGCATCTCCAGGTATAGACCAGGAGTTTTGGGGAGCCAGAACTGGCATGTTTCACCCGCTCCACGGGCGGGGCCGAGTGTGACAAGCCCAATGCCAGCTCGCGCCCATCCCAGCAAAATGATCACATTGTTTAGGTCAACTATCTCCAAAACTGAACGACCTCTCCTTGTATTCCATCAGTCCATCTGGGGCTGTGGAGTGGAATTCATTAAGAAGATTTCACCCATTGGCCCTCCACAATCGCCAGCATTGGTGGTCCTTTCTCTCATTTGGTGAATTTCGGTCTAACTGCTATTAGCCGTTAGGCGTTTGTAACCTAAAAGCCGTTACTCACTTGTATTTGGCTCTGCGCTCTTCTAATGTGATGATCAATTTTGTGAGCTGGTCCTACTGGACTTATTCCCAAACAGGCCCCCCCCTAAACTGGTACTTACTTGATTATGTTGGCCTCTTTTGTCGGTTGCTTTGGATAAAAGCGCCTGTTAAGCAAATCAATGTAAATAATTTTGCATGCAGAATTTATGAGGAAAGTGACGAAGCCTGCCATCTACTGCATACAACGCTGCCATTTGTGTCGAGTATGTGAGGTGCAGTTCTGTCAGATTCAGAGGTTTTATTGCAGACACGCCAACTGACTTGAGAACTTAACTTTTCTTTTTACTCAGACTTAATGGCTGCACTTGTTCAGTTTTTTTTAACTTTTTAGGTGATAAAGTGAACTTTGGGATCGGTTTTCCTGGCACTGGCATTACCATGGCCTTAAGTTGTAAGCAGGCAAGGATTGTGCGGTATACCAGCACTGAATAAAGTACCAAGAAAAACGATTTCTAAAACAGTAAGCTACCAGAATTTGATTTTTAGTAACAAATGTAAACTTTAGTTGTCCTCCTATTCCCGCCTATGCGGCGGAGTATAAAAACCAAGGTATTACTGATAACATTTCACCGAAAGGCATTAGTGTTATGGGGTTAGAAGAAAACAAATATTAGGGGAAAAGCAAGTTATGTGGTGGGCATATGGGCAGGTCGCCCTACCCAAACAGGTGCCAAAAGAATTCACATAAGCCCCCCAACCTCCCCTGTGGTTGTTGCCTTTACTGTAGTGTGCACTCTCGATGGGGAGCAGGGTAACATCCAGACAAGCCACCTGCTCAGCTCAAATCACACAGGTGCCCCCTTTTAAGGGATTTCATCAGCTGATGCCAGCAGGCAATATACTTAAAACCATGGTTGCCCGTGTCATTCAGAATTGACTTTAAAATTCTGCTTATAGTTTACATAGCCTTAAATAATCTCGCTCCATCTTATATATCGGAATGCCTGACGCATTATATTCCAAATCGTAGCCTTAGATCTTCAAATGAATGTCTCCTTATAATTCCAAAAGCTAAACTTAAAAGAAGTGGTGAGGCGGGCGGCCTTCTGCTGTTATGTACCTAAAATCTGGAATAGCCTGCCAATAGGAATTCGCCAGGCTGATACAGTAGAGCACTTTAAAACACTGCTGAAAACACATGACTTTAACATGGCCTTTTTATAACTTCACTTTAACTTAATACTGATGCTCTGTATGTTCAATTCTTCATAATAACTATTCACAGTTGCTCCAAAATCCATACTGACCCCAACTCTCTCATCTGTTTCTTTTTCCAGTTTCTTTGTGGTGGCGGCCTGCGCCACCCCCACCTACTCAAAGCATCATGATGCACCAACATTGATGGACTGAAAGCCAGAAGTCTACAACAACAACATTTATTTATATAGCACATTTTCATACAAACAGTAGCTCAAAGTGCTTTACATATTAAAGAATAGAAAAATGAAAGACATAATTATAAAAAATAAATCAACATTAACATCGAATAAGAGTAAGCTTCAATGGCCAGGGGGGACAGAAAAACAAAAACTCAGACGGCTGGAGAAAAAATAAAATCTGTAGGGATTCCAGACCATGATACCGCCCAGTCCCCTCTGGGCAATCTACCTAACATAAATGAAACAGTTCTCTTTGGATTTAGGGTTCTCACGGAAGGGCTTGATGATGATGATGGTCACGTAGACTTCTTCCTTTTAATCCGTCCATCATTGTTGGAGCATCATGAAGCTTTGAGTAGGTGGAGGTGGCGCAGGCAAGTCTACGTGACAATCATCATCAGGTCCTTCCATGAAAACCCTAAATACAAAGAGGACTGTTTGACTTATGTTAGGTAGATTGCCCAGAGGGACTGGCGTCTCTGGTCTGGAACCCTACAGATTTTATTTTTTCTCCAGCCTTTGGAGTTTTTTGTTTTTCTGTCCACCCTGGCCATCGGACCTTACTCTTATTCTATGTTAATTAATGTTGACTTATGTTTATCTTTTATTGTGTCTTCTATTTTTCAATTTATTTTGTAAAGCACTTTGAGCTACATTTTTTGTATGAATATGTGCTATATAAATAAATGTTGATTGATGACACCCCCATAAACAATTGGTTCAATCACTCAAAATAGTAGGCGACTTTAGGCTCCCCGTCATCTCACCTCCCTGAGCTTTACACTTACAACTGTATTGACGTGGACGTGCCCAACCAATCAGAACGCAGCTTACACTACAGCAGGAGTGGTTCCTTCTGAAGGCATTCAGTGCGTCAAAGCAACAGGGCTGGTGGGATGAGGAGTCCACTTGGCATCAAAGCTAACCAAAAAAAAAAACGTATAGTCTATTGTGCATGCTAGAGCTTGAGGAATAGGATGACAACAGGGAGGCTAGAGTAGTGGATGGGGGGGTGGAGGGAGTTGTCAGCCCCCAAAAACTTCCCACCCCAACCCAAGGTGTGAAAGCTGTTATTAAAATTCAAGTCAAATATGTGGTACCGACCCAATACTAAACCAGGCAGAGTCCTCCAACTTCAACACAGATGGGGCTGCAAACCCTGAAACGGTGGTCCTCAATGGCTATAATGACTGGAGATTTCTTTTCCAATCTGACTGTTTTATTGGTAAGGATTGGTTTCTGATTACAGAATTAATTTAATGTTATAATGTTGTCAATTCTGTCATGTCAGCTCATTCTTATATTGTAGATTCCCCTTCAAGGAGATCATCCAACCAATCAGCAGGCTGAAGTGATTAACTCGCAATTCTTCACTTATCGGTCTCCAGTTGAACTCCAAATTATGCCACTGTGGCAGAACTCGAAGTGTTCTGGACAGAGAACTACTTTGCTAAAGCCAAAACTAACAGCTGACAGTCACCTGTTAAACTATTGCTGCATCTCCTTACCAAAATGTGTTTTACAAAAAGTATTTATTTGTAAGACTCAAATCCAGCTTTAAGGTTCAGACCTGCCACCCGCTAGCACGGATTGCATCGCCGGCAGCATGGGGTTTAAGGACTGCCTTGTCCACATGTTGGCTTTCCAAGTTGAGCAGCAATAGGCACTTTCCAACCACAGGACCCACCATGTGTACTTTTTAAAAACAGGAACTACTGTGGGTGGGGTCTGGGCAATGAATTGTGTCAATATGGTTGACCACAATCACTGGTGCCATCTTATAAATCAGCAGTTTGGACCCGAGTGATCGTTGAAGTTAGATTGGCACACTTCGCACCACATCACTGTCCAAAGCTGCCTACTTGCTGCGCCACATCAAAGCAACAACCTCTTCCATGAAGTTCCGATTGCCCCCCTCTGAGCGACCAACCCTGGAACATCACTCTTCATAGCCACCTCATACACCCCACTGAAGCACTGAGTGGGTTGGGGGTCCACGTGAAGTCCCAAACACAGCTAACTTCATGCTGCACTACTCTGCTTTTCATGTCACATACCTGGTATAGAGGTTTGACGAAAGTGGCCAAGGACCTCCAGTGACCCGGGGCCTGCATCATACAGGAACTCAATGGTTCTTAAATACAAAATTTCCTGCAGTGTGAAATAGTCTATAGGGGGTTTAAAAGAGGGATCTGCACAGTGACCGAGGTCTGATGGACTGGAGAGAAGCCGAGAATGAAGAAACTTTCTTTTTGTGAGAGAGAATGAGGGGGCTGATACAATATTGCACCTTGACCATTATAAATAAAATGCATAAGAAAGAATTTAATGCCACCGTCAAACAATTGGCCAGATCTTCGCTGTTTTAATATAAGAGTCATCACATTGGTTGTCGTGTTGCCATAATGCTGTTTTATGTGACAAGAGGAACGTGGCTGTCAGATTTTTTTCTTCTTCTTCTTGTCTGATGACTTTCTAAACAAGTACGTGAACCTGATGACTGCCAGCTTGTGGACCACTTGACTCACACTTGGTGGTTCTCCTGGTGGTCACCGTTTTATTAAAATAAATGAACACACACAAACGTGCACATGGAAACAAGTTAGATTGAGAATTCCTTTATCAATGGCATCTTATAGCTACAATAAGGAGCAATTAAACCGTAAAAGCAGCTAATCAAGGGTGGCGAGACAATGAAAATGAAGCCTGAAAATCCTGCTTGAGCAATAAGTGCTTCAACAGCAATAACTGACTTCTCCTTAACCAAATCGGATTGGAACAAAAACCTGCAGCTACTACTGCCCTCCAGGACTGACCCCCCCCGACCCCCGCTATTGAGTATAGAGACCAAGATGTTAAGGAATCCCTACAATGAGGAGAATCCATAAAAAAAAAAAACAGAAAGGCTATTAATTTTTCCTCATTAGCTTGTCTGGATTCCCCAACACCCCCGTGCAAGCTTGGGGGTCTCCATGACTTTTATGAAGGGTGGATAACCAGCCAATGCTGTGAGGAATTAAAACGGAGGCATCAGATGAAAATGGAGCACCAAACGCCTGCCACAATTCACTCTGTGCCATGCCATGCCATGCAATCCAGAATGTGGCAGCAAAGCGCGACCCCCAGTCCTCGTCGCCTGCCTGCCTGCCTGCATGCGTGTGTGTAAATGAAGCTGCCACGTCACAGCCGGCGAGATACAACTCAGCTCTTCCACATCATCAGCACACAGTCCGCACCCTGGGGCGCAGCGCGAAGCCCGGACCTGTCGCGGCAGTCAGTCTCACCTTTGCACTTTGAACCCTACAGCCCCCGGACTGGACAGGTCGAGCGCTCAGGTGGTCCCAACGCGTGCCGTGTGGCATTTCGATGGACCAAAGCGTGGAAGGAGACCCCGGACGCAGATGCGGACACGCACTTCCTCCAATCCCGCGCCTGCGTTCGGCAATGGTCACTCGAAATTCTCGACGCCGCATTCCGATACAAGACCACTTTCAGAGTGACCACCACCATGCACAGTCTCTCAATTACGGATTCTTCCCACCCGTTAAATTTCCCTCATGACTCCTAATAACTGCATTTTTGACTGATCACTCCGTGATCGCATCCCATCACGCACGCGTCCACCTAGCCACGCAAGTACTTTGCCTATACGAACATTCAAAAATGATAGGCAGCAATTGGACAATAAAGTGCAATCGAAGTTTCGGGAATGAAAAGCGATTGCTGGACCATTAGCCCCTTAAAATCGAGAAGTACAAGAGGCACTTAACATTCCCAGCCTGAGCACGCCATCTTCAAGCTTGCTGCCCTTTGAACATTCCGAGTTCCCACACGTGAGACAAGATAACTTTAAAGTGGGATCTTGTAGTATACAGCATCAACGATTGGGGGGCGACACTTAGGTGTGTCTGTCTGGGAGTACAGCTACTGCTTTCGGGGGGCGAAGAGCAGCGCGTCAGCACAAATTATAGCAGAGCTGGCTTGATAAGGGGGCTCACGACATAAACACTGGTGCCCCCCTCCCACACAATACGGAGGGTACAGCTTACAAAATTCCAATTGCCCCCATTGACTCCGTTTTTTTTCCAGTTGCAGAGCAGCTTACAGGTTTGTACTTCCAACAAGCGTCCCGAACACCAGGGCTAAAACAGGGCTGTGCAAGTCAAAAGACCCCCGATGGTGACAAAACAACACGTCAAGTGGGCAATTACAGCTCCTTGCGATTACAGATAGTAAAAATAATAAAAAGAAAAACTTCTTCACACCACTAAGAAAGTGTGAACCCGGGCCTTAGGAGCAGCGGAGGGCACCTTGGCGCTCACGAAAGTTGCCATCCGTTTATAGCGTCTGTCCAACTAATAGCACTAAAAGAAAAGAAAAAACAGGTCGATATGCTATATTCCTGCAAAAGGCCAGATGTAGCTTGAAGAACTGGGCGCCAGGCACGCTAACGCCGTCTCCGGGCCCGAAGGTGGAGAAAGAGGAGGTGACGGCGGCGGCCCTCCCGTTTCAACGCACACCCTCACCACGGGAGCAACGGGCCCTACCTGCACACGACCTGCTCTTCCAGATCTTCAGCAGCAGGATGATGATGGCCGCAAGGTGCGAGAGATCGCCGGTGAGCCTGAAGATGTTCATGCTGCCAAGTGGTTGAAGCGGGCAACTCAAGTCACTGGGTCGGCGGCTCCAGCTGAGATGGAGGGCAGAAAACAATGATCAGCGCCTCACGGCTTCTTTCTCTTTCTCTCTGTGTCACACCGCGCGGTGTTTGCGAGGCTTCTTCTTCACCGCGACTGGTGTCAGACTGCGACTTGGTGCGGCGACTCAAGCTGTGTCTTCTTGCAAGCGAGCGGCTTACAGGCTGGAAAAATGGCGAGAAGCAGCTACGTGGCCCGGGGACGTGGCCAACGACGCCAGCGCTCAAAGCAGGCCGGGAAAGCCGCGAAGACAACCCCTTAAAGGAGGGGGGACAGTGAGCTTCGCGCCGCTGTTTGGCTGGCCAGCTTCCGTAGTTTTCCACGCCCACAATGATTCCACGCCCATTTCAGCCAGATGGGTGGGGCTCAGTCGGAATATTGAGTGCGTGTCATGAGCACGTTAGGCCAATAGAGCAGTTCAAGATTTGAATATGAGAGACCGGCGAGCGCGGCAGGAAAACCCGAGTCTGTCAACCAGTTTTAAATTTATATTGTGCCTTTTCAGTGACAGCATCGGGCGCTAGGCCAGTACAGATCATCTATTAAAGAGATGTGTTATAGGATAGATAGTAATTTTACGGACTGAAATTCAACGCCACGAAAATAATGTAATAAAAATCACTCATCCTGTATGAAGGAAAACGACTGTTCTGATTAACAATCCGCTATCATTTTTCAGCAAAAGAGCGATGCAGAAACACTCCTAAAAGTCACAATACATTGTCCTGATTTCTGCATTGAGACATATTTAATTAAATATAATTCATTAGCAGGGGTTGATTTAGGGGTTAAGGGCGGTTCCACTGAACCTGAAGAGTAGTTGAGCCTTGAACAGGCAATGCACAAGAAGTTCAAGTATTGGGAGAGCCTGCCGGAAAGGAAATCAAAGATTTGTAGAGAAACGGAGAGAGGGACAGTGCATGATATATCAAAGCTTGAAATGATATTTGATAACTCTCTCTAAAAGTAAGCATCGAAGACAAGGCAGGGCACCCGGAGGAGACCCACGCAAGTATGCAGACTCTGCACAGGGAACATCCGGGACACGAACCGTCGTCCGCACATTGCAAGGCTGCAGCACCACTACTGCAGTACTAGAGTATGTGTCTTTGAAATAATGTACAGTACTGTGATTCTGTCCCATTTCTCATTTGAAGTACTTATATTTCGTGTTTAAGTAGACAGACATAAACGTTTTAATGTCTCACGTAGTATTTTTATTACTTTTTCCAAACTGAATTCGAAGCATTCTCAATTCAAAAACACATTAGGATACAGCATATTGAAGATGATACGCGCTCATGTTAAATCCTTTTTTTAAACAATTCTAGTGATGTACAACCTTCCCAGATGTTTCAGTCTTACATTTCTCACTGCTGGAGTTTCTTTGTGTGTCCTTGGGCAATAAATAGGGTGAACCATTTGGTGAATTAAAGTTTCTCAAATTGTGGGGCTGTCATTCCTGCACCCAGCCACACTATCTATCTATCTATCTATCTATCTATCTATCTATCTATCTATCTATCATATAGTGCCTTTCATATCTACATATCTATCTATCTATTATATAGTGCCTTTCATATCTATCTATCTATCTATCATATAGTGCCTTTCATTATCTATCTATCTATCTATCTATCTGTCTATTATATAGTGCCTTTCGTATCTATCTATATCTATCTATCTATTATATAGTGACTTTCGTATCTATCAATCTATCTATTATATAGTGCCTTTCTTATCTATCTATCTATCTATCTATCTATCTATCTATCTATCTATCTATCTATCTATTATATAGTGCCTTTCGTATCTATCTATCTATCTATCTATCTATTATATAGTGCCTTTTGTATCTATCTATCTATCTATCTATCTATCTATCTATCTGTCTATCTATTATATAGTGCCTTTCGTATCTATCTATCTATCTATCTATCTATCTATCTATCTATCTATCTATCTATCTATCTATCTATCTATCTATCTATTATATAGTGCCTTTCATTATCTATCTATCTATCTATCTATCCGATGACCCTGACTTGGATTAAGTGGATTTAAAAATATCATGTTACCAATGGAGGCTCCAGACCAAATTTACCCGGGGGGCCAGGGTTTTTTCATGGGGGTGCAGAACAAACCAAAAAAAGGGCAATATTTAATTGTTTAATATATTAAGTGAATTTATTTGGAGCACAAACAAATTTAATTGAACATTTAACAATAAAACATACAAATTAATTTCAAAAAAAAGATTTCACATACTGTACATAAGCACAATAAACCTTTAAACAAATTTTACTTTTTGTACAGTAACATTTCTCTTTTTTGTATGCAAGATATTTTTCTCTTTATGTAGGTTTGTATTTGTTTTGTTATAAAGTGACTTCTTTATAGCATGAAACTTAAATATACACTCACATTTTCCGTTCAGTAATCTCTCATCCTCTAGCACTGGCAACACAGTAGCCTGTAACATTATAATAACAGTATTCTGCGTTTGTGATTTCTTGCAAAACGGTCCACAAATGCATCAAGGTTCAAAGTCTTAGTTCTTCTGGATTCAATGCTTAGCACCCCTAGATTGCTAAGGCGCTCATCAGTAATGGTGGACCAGAGGTAGGTTTTTATAAATTCTAATGTGGAGAAACTCCGGCATGTTAGTTCCGGTTTCCGTGCCAGCGCATATCACCGTAAGTAATCAATTAAAATGTTATCTCTTCAGCACAGGGGCCATAAGAGGGGACAGAGCCAGTTCTACAGGGGCACTGGCCCCTGTTGGCCCCCATCTAAAACCGCCTATGCATGTTACATTATGTTAGGGAGAAGCTAAAAGCGATCTTTTATTCGTTGTCTGATTTACTCTTGAACTGCCATTTTTCCTCCAAACACATGAAGGCATGAGTTCCAAACACGTGTTGACATGCACTTTCATGACCCAATTATTCACTGAAGCTTGGCTTCTAAAATGCCATGTAAACTCTTATTCCAGTTAGAGAAACCGGGTTAATAGCGATAGATTTCTCCGCGAGTTACCTCATTATTTTGCCATGTAAACCCTTAACTGGGTTACTGCTGAGAATTTTGTAGTCTGTACATGTCTGTTGTCCTCTGGTCACCTGCTTAGCTTTGCTCACACTTTCTGTAGCCACGGGTAGAAGCATCCACAAGATAACCTTTTGACTCTGGAGGATGACATTTCGTCCTACTGTGTACTGTAAGTATATTGTTAGGATGACAATAAAGCTCTACTTGACTTGAGTTGACTTGATAAACTTCCCGAGGGCGATCACATTATTCCTTCACCTGGCTGAAGAAATTGTTTCACTTATCCAGGGAGTGGGATTTCTCACGATTGTATGCCAAAAACACGGACAGCAGACTTTTCATTCAAACAAACTTTTATTTCTCTCAAGCCTCAGAGATGCTCACTCTTCCATTTTTCTCTCATTTTATTTTTTCTAGAAGCAGCTAGGACATTACAAAAAACAAAGTTCCCATCTCACTTTTCAGAACAGTCACAAAAGAATATTTGCATTCTGGGATTCTGTGGTCAGACATCCGAAAATCTATATCATAATATTTCAGAAATTGCTCAATTTATGTTGTTGAGCTGAACATAGAGTGCTAACTAAGCTCAGCAGCACAATCTCGGAAGCAGTAATGCAATAAAAGTAAAGCAAAGTGTGTTACATAGTTCAATTACTGTTTAAAGTAACGAGTAACCTAAAGCAATACTTGTTTTATTGAATTAAAACCCCCTGCATTGTTATTATCCTAGCAGCACTGGGTGTAAGGCAAGAAGCAAATGTGCCCGCATTCCACTCCGTTGCAGGGCTCAATCGCACAGTCAAGCACAAAAGAGTGCGCTGCGTACAATCCGGCAACAGAAACATATTAATAAAGAGTCCGTTTAGTTTTCAGTATGCTGAAACAGTGCGATCGGGGGACGCAGGGCTTAGCGTTCATATCGTGAATCATCAGGGGTTCAGGGCAAGGATGTAGAATGTTAATGGGTGTAATTTACTTCAGAGCACTTGAAGGACAAAAACGTGGTTATAAAACACAAAAAATGACCTGGGGCTTCGTGCTCGTTTTCGGATTCATAGCAGCCGATGATGACGTCTAACTGTTTTTTGCGTAGCCAATGACTCCAGAACTTTATGCCAAAGCCAAACTACAGGAGATTACTTGCGTGATGTAAATGCGGATTTTTAAAAGTAGTTTTTGGCCCTAACATGGTTACTCGTCTTATTTCGGTTAAGTGTGTGCATGTAAACGCACTCAACAAAGGAAAAAGGGTGGGAACTTTCTAAGTAATACGTAGGTAATTTATTTAGTTGTTCTTTATCAGGAGCATATTGTGCATTACACCTAAAATTCTATGGAAAAGGTAACACTTCCGTCATTTCAAGGCTCACTCAATTCATATTCGTGACTGTGGAGATTATGAGGGATTTCAGTTTTGTGGAATCTCCTTATACAACACATTGAAATCCGCGTGCTGCTTTCGCACTGAGTCAGACTCTCTAATAAACCCTCTTCTTTAGAAGCTGAACTATAAGTGAGAAAAATAGACACCCTGATTTATATTACTTATAACAGTGCAAATCCTTCTTTCCACCGCCAGCCTGATTAGCTCGAAACTTCTGAAACTGCAGTAACCCGCGCCAGCGGGCTTCAAGTTGGCTAATAAAACGAAAGTAAAGGAGGCGCGCATTCCCTTAAGGGCTTCCGTTACACTATTGGTAGAGTAAAGAGTGGGCGTGTCCAGACAGGGTCTGACGGATGTATATCCTGGTGCGGCGTATAGCAACGCGCGGACGTGGTAGCGAGCATGCGCTGTGACAAAATACGGCCGAGTTCGGCGCCGGATGAATAACGGGCCCATCCGTTTGTTGCCGCCCTTCAGTTTATGTCGGGCGTTGCCTTTACATTTGCACAGGAGGAGCGGAGTCTTTAATGACTGTCGTCGCTTTACTCACTGATTCATTTTCGAAAGTGCTTAATTCACATACGTTGCCCTGGGGCTGGGGAGCATCTCGCCAGGGAGAAGCACACCTTTGCACGGGACACCAGTTCATGGCAGGACACGCTTCGTCGTTTATGTCAGTGTTTTTTTTTTTTTGCTAGGGCGGGCCTGCCGATTGTTTCTTTAACTTTTTGGAATTTTACACCTAAGACAATTAAATGAATAAAAAAAAAAAAAAATGAGTCACGGAACCGCTGTGAAAAGTAATAAAAAAGTAAGTTGTTCGATCAAAATCTAATCAAGTTGTTACTTTAATCAATAAAATATTTATTAATACATGCAAATATCTATGCAAAAACAATAAATAATAAAAACTGATTAATATTTCAGGCATGACAGACTGAAATAAAAAGGATCTGCTGGATTGATTCCATGATTAAGGTTTCAGCTGAGGTTTTGCAGCTGGATGCCCTTCCTGTCACTGACCCTCTCAGTTTATTCGGGTATGAGACCAAGAGCGGAGAAGGGCTTTGGAAGAGAGAGGATTAAAGATAAAGATGAAGAAGACAAAATATTGGAGGTTTAATGATGATCAGGATTTAGACGTTAGCTTGCAGGGAGAACAATTGAAAAGACTATAGACACGTGTAAATATTGTAGTGACCAGAAAAAGCTCAGGGCTGTTTTAACGTCTCTAATGTTCAGGGTGACTTGGTCACGTGGTGAGTTATCTTGGTCATTATGCACAGTAAGAGCGCGGGTTTTTTTTTTTTGTTGTTGTTATTTGCTCACAGGCTTGGTGTATGGATGCACACTAGAAGTGCTCTGTACTCTGAGCTAGAGCAGCGACCTGTTAAGCAGCATCTTTTTCATTAAATTAAATGCCGATGTATTGCTGAATAATTCTGAATAACGTTTAGTTACTTATTAAAGGCTTCCTGACTGATATCTTTGTCTTAGACCAGTTTTTTACCCACGCCGAGTGGACGGCACGACAATATTTAATCAATCAATCAATCAACATTTATTTATATAGCACATATTCATACAAAAAAATGTAGCTCAAAGTGCTTTACAAAATGAATAGAAAAATAGAAGACACAATAAAAGATAAACATAAGTCAACATTAATTAACATAGAATAAGAGTAAGGTCCGATGGCTAGGGTGGACAGAAAAAACAAAAAAAAATCCAAAGGCTGGAGAAAAAAATAAAATCTGTAGGGGTTCCAGGCCAGGAGACCACCCAGTCCCCTCTGGGCAATCTACCTAACATTAGTCAAACAGTCCTCTTTGTATTTAGGGTTTTCATGGAAGGACCTGATGATGATGGTCACGTAGACTTCTGGCTTTCAGTCCATCAATGTTGGTGCATCATGATGCTTTGAGTAGGTGGTGATGGCACAGGCCGCCACCACAAAGAAACCGGAAAAAGAAACAGAAGAGAGAGTAGGGGTCAGTATGGATTTTGGAGCCACCGTGAATAATTATTATGAAGAATTGAACATACAGAGTATCAGGATTAAGTTAAAGTGAAGTTATAAAAAGGCCATGTTAAAGTAATGTGTTTTCAGCAGTGTTTTAAAGTGCTCTACTGTATCAGCCTGGCGAATTCCTATTGGCAGGCTATTTCAGATTTTAGGTGCATAACAGCAGAAGGCCGCCCGCCTCACCACTTCTTTTAAGTTTAGCTTTTGGAATTATAAGGAGACACTCATTTGAAGATCTGAGGTTACGATTTGGAATATAAGGTGTCAGACATTCTGATATATACGATGGGGCGAGATTATTTAAGGCTTTATAAACCATAAGCAGTATTTTAAAGTCAATCCTGAATGACACAGGTAACCAGTGTAGTGACATCAAAACTGGAGAAATGTGTTCGGATTTTCTTTTCCCAGTTAGGATTCTAGCAGCTGCATTCTGCACTCGTTGCAAACGATTGATGTCTTTTTTGGGTGGTCCTGAGAGGAGTGTGTTACAGTAATCTAGTCGACTGAAAACAAAAGTGTGAATTAATTTCTCCGCATCTTTCAATGATATAAGAGGTCTAACTTTACTTATGTTTCTTAAGTGAAAAAATGCTGTCCTAGTGGTCTGATGAATATGCGATTTAAAATTCAGATTACAGTCAACGGTTACCCCTAAATTTTTTACTTCCGTCTTAACTTCTAATCCTAGTGCATCAAGTTTATTTCTGATAACCTCACTGAATCCATTATTGCCGATTTAGGATCAGTGGAGATGATTGAGAATTGGTTGCAGTGTGCGGTGTGGAAAGAACAATTGAAAGAAGATCCCAGGAGTATTACGTGATCAAAGAATTAAGGTGAAGATTTTAAAATAAAGTTTTTAAGACCAGCAGTGATGTATGAGCCTAAGACTTGGGGAGAAAGGGGAGCTGAGAAGAAGTTGGATGTGGCAGAAGTGTCAATGTTGAGATGGAGGTGTGAAGTTACAAAGGAGGACAGAATAAGAAATGAGACACAAAAGTAGGAGACATATCTCAGAAAGTACCGGAAAAATAGCCTGAGGTGGTATGGACATGTGATAAGGAGAGAAAAGGAGTAAAATGGATTCAGAAAGTATTAAGACCCTTTCACTTTCTGCACACTTGTTTGTGTTGTTGACTTAATTTGAAATGAATATATGTGCATTTTTGCTTGTCGATCTACAATGAATAACCCATAATAACAAAGTGAAAACGTTTTCAGGAAGGTTTGCAAATTTATTAACAATCAAAAACTGAAATTTCTCGTTCATATAATAATGCAGACCCTTAATATGGCACTTTGGGAAGCCTCTTTGGCAGTCCGAGAATGTTGAGATGAAGTTACAAAGAGGGACAAAGTAAAACAACGAGGCTTTCAGAGGTACAGCAAAAGTTGGAGAACTGTCTAAGAAAGTACAGGACAGTAGGTTGAGGTGGTAGGGATGTGTGATGAGAAGAGGCAAACGAATATGTGGGCAATAAGGGAGATGGGACTGGAAGTACAGGAGAAGAGAGAGCAAGGGAGGCCAAAGTGGAGGTGGATGGATAAATTAAATGAAGATCTGAAGGTAAAGGGTTTGCCTGAGAATTGGAGTGGGGGTGCAGGACCAAACTATGTGGAGGTGGTTGATCAGGCCCATCGACCCCCACACTGAAGTGGGAAATGACCGGCGTCAGATCGGTGCATCAGAACAATCTAGACGAGAACAGGCCATTCAGCCCAACAAAGCGTGCCAGTCCTATCCACTTCGTTCTTTCAATATTACATCAAGTCGAGTTTTGAAAGTCCCTATTGTGTACCACCCTACTTGGTCACTTATTCCATGTGTTTGTGGTTTTATGTGCAAAGAAAAACTTACAGTATAAGGTTTGTGAGAAATCTATCCATAACAGGTTTCCAGTTGTGTTCCCATGTTCTTGAAGAAGTCACAGTCACAATCCAATGGACTAATTCCCTTCATAACTTTGCACACTTCAATTGTGTCTCCTCTCAATCTTCTTTTGCCTAAGCTGGAAAGGCTCGGCTTTTTTAATCTTTGCTCCTAACTCATCCCCAGTAGCCCTGGATCAGCCTAGTTGCTCTTCTCTGGACCTTCTCTAGTGCTGCTACCTGGAGACCCAAACTTCACTCAGGACTCCAGATGAGGCCTCACCAGTGTGTTATAAAGACTTCAGCAGAACCTCCTTGGACTTGCACTCCACACATCAAGGCGCTATATAACCTGACATTCTGTTAGCCTTCTTAATGATTTCTGAACACTGCCTGGCAGTTGATAGCTTGGAGTCCACTATGACTCCTAAACCCTTCTCATAAGGTGGACTTTTGATTTTCAGACCTCCCATTGTGCATTCAAAGCTAACATTTCTACTTCCTATGTGTAATACTTTACATTTACTTACATTAATTTGATGCAATACATATTTATTAATTATTATTTTTTAATAATGTGAATTATTTATTTAAGTATTCATTAATTACCAGTAATTTTTCCAGTAGCTACAACTCATACAAGGCTCACAAATGGCTCATGGAACTCCTACAAAGTTTTTGCTGGAACTGGAGCACAGTTTTAAGAGATGCTGCTTCTGGTATCTCTGGGACTTAACATTTCCTTCCTCCCTTTGATTCTTCTCACCTCTCATTTCAGTCCCCTTCACAAAAATTCTTGGTGAACATTTTGTAATTTTGTAGCGCATACTCTGGGAGTCATTCTCTTCGGAGTCTCTTTGTGCGGCTTAATCAAATCGTTCATTTGTTTGGACACATTTCATTCGAGTGCATTGTCACTGGGGCTTCTTTCGCTGTAATGAAGTCTGCAGACCCGCTCTTCTTGCATTACCTCTCTAAGTGGACTGATCTACTCGGCTATTCTGCTCTGCTACAGCTTCTCTAGATTAATTTGGTCCAAGTTTCTGTATTTTCATACCAGGTCTTTTTCTCTTACACCCCCGTGTCTTGTCAATGCTGCATTCTATTTTTGAATAAGTGAGTGTTATGAATCTCTGTCTTTGGACTCAAGTATTGATTTAGGCACATTAGTTTTGGTGATTGATCTGTTTTGGGGGAGGGCACCGATTGGTTGTTTGACAACTGAAAAAGAGAGTATTGGACAAATTTGCACTCCCCAAATCATGAGGGTAACCATGAAGGGCATGTCTCCCCAACAAAAACTGATCAGAAGGCTGGACAAGACACACACCACACATACATACAGAGTCTACCTCATTTATTAGGAAACAAATGTTCAGATGATCCCAGTAAAGTAGCACATTCATCTACTTGAAGCTGGCATGATCCTAAGAGGCACCTGGTCACCGCTCCCTTTGGGGACAGAAGGCATCAGACACAGAGGCTTGGACATCCCATGGCCAAGGAAGGCGGCGACACATAAAAGACAAACTTCCACATTCTTGCACTCCTTGCCAACGATCCCAACTGGCACCCTTTCTCTTCTCAGGCTGTCCCTTTGCTGCCCATCTGGCTCCACCACAAGGTGGCATTCCGAGCTCATTAGTGCGTCTACACTAGACCTAAATGCCTAGGGCCCTCGGTAAGCACTAGTGGTGGGTGAGGAGGGTCAAGTCAGATGGCATTGTTCCCCCACATTACTTGTTTTTTTTTTGTTTGGTAGCATATTCAGTAGGTGTACGAGAGTCCATCTCTCATTCTCAGTGTAGATATCACTCTACAAGCATGGACCCCAGGAGCCAATAAAGCCACAGCCAGGTGACAGTGCTACAATGGAGGACGAAACCTGCAAACAATAACAGGAAAGAGGAAAATGTTAGTTGATAATGAGGAATGGTCAGAACAGAATCTGAATTGAGGGAGGGCTGGTGGGGTTGAGGAAGACAGTGTAAAAGCTATCCTGGCCACAGACAGACACGACACATACGTTTATTAATATAACTATATACAAACACTATTTACAGTTCGCAGTCCTTGGTTCTCTTGGCCGCCTCCACTCCTGTCTCACAAGCTCTGTCCTTCTTCCACCCGACTCTGGCTCTCCAATTGGAGTGAGGCGGCCCCTTTTATCCTGTCCTGGATGTGCTCCAGATGCCTGGCAAAGAACTTCCTGTAGCACTCCCCAGTGTGGCGGAAGTGCTGCCCTAGCACCCAGAAGCACTCCGGGCATAAACCATCCCTGGTCTGTCAGCACTTCCTGGTGTCCTGGAAGTGCTGTCCCCCAGGGATCAAGGATCAGCCAGGCACCCAGGGAAATAAAGTGCCACTCTCCTGGTTCTTCCTTCATCCAGACATCCCGGCAGAGCAGGGTTCCTGGCCGCCTATCACAACAGCAAGTTACTTCTTATCTTTTTTACCCAACAGCTGTAAGCACCAACATAATAATAGGCTACATAGCCATAATACCTGGCAATAATACAGTGCATCCGGAAAGTATTCACAGCGCATCACTTTTTCCACATTTCGTTATGTTACAGCCTTATTCCAAAATGGATTAAATTAATTTTTTTCCCTCAGAATTCTACACACAACACCCCATAATGACAACGTAAAAAAGTTTACTTGAGGTTTTTGCAAATTTATTAAAAATGAAACAACTGAGAAATCCCATGTCTATACGTATTCACAGCCTTTGCTCAATACTTTGTCGATGCACCTTTGGCAGCAATTCCTGCCTCAAGACTTTTTGAATGTGATGCCACAAGCTTGGCACACCTATCCTTGGCCAGTTTGGCCCATTCCTCTTTGCAGTACCTCTCAAGCTCCATCAGGTTGGATGGGAAGCGTCGGTGCACAGCCATTTTAAGATCTCTCCAGAGATGTTCAACCAGATTCAAGTCTGGGCCACTCAAGGACATTCACAGAGTTGTCCTGAAGCCACTCCTTTGATATCTTGGCTGTGTGCTTAGGGTCGTTGTCCTGCTGAAAGATGAACCGTCGCCCCAGTCTGAGGTCAAGAGCGCTCTGGAGCAGGTTTTCATCCAGGATGTCTCTGTACATTGCTGCAGTCATCTTTCCCTTTATCCTGACTAGTCTCCCAGTTCCATCCCCACAGCATGATGCTGCCACCACCATGCTTCACTGTAGGGATGGTATTGGCCTGGTGATGAGCGGTGCCTGGTTTCCTCCAAACATGACGCTTGGCATTCACACCAAAGAGTTCAATCTTTGTCTCATCAGACCAGAGAATTTTGTTCCTCATGGTCTGAGAGTCCTTCAGGTGCCTTTTGGCAAACTACAGGTGGGCTGCCATGTGCCTTTTACTAAGGAGTGGCTTCTGTCTGGCCACTCTACCATAGAGGCCTGATTGGTGGATTGCTGCAGAGATGGTTGTCCTTTTGGAAGGTTCTCCTCTCTCCACAGAGAACCTCTGGAGCTCTGACAGAGTGACCATCGGGTTCCTGGTCACCTCCCTGACTAAGGCCCTTCTCCTCGATCGCTCAGTTTAGATGGCCGGCCAGCTCTAGGAAGAGTCCTGGTGGTTTTGAACTTCTTCCACTTACGGATGATGGAGGCCACTGTGCTCATTGGGACCTTCAAAGCAGCAGAAAGTTTTCTGTAACCTTCCCCAGATTTGTGTCTCAAGACAATCCTGTCTCGGAGGTCTACAGACAATTCCTTTGACTTCATGCTTGGTTTGTGCTCTGACATGAACTGTCAACTGTGGGACCTTCTATAGACAGGTGTGTGCCTTTCTAAATCAGGTCACATCAACTGAATTGACCACAGGTGGACTTCAATTAAGCTGCAGAAACATCTCAAGGATGATCAGGGGAAACAGGATGGACCTGAGCTCAATTTGGAGCTTCATGGCAAAGGCTGTGAATACTTATGTACATGAGCTTTATCACTTTTTTTATTTTTAATAAATTTGCAAAAACCTCAAGTAAATTTTTTTCACATTGTCATTATCGGGTGTTGTGTGTAGAATTCTGAGGAAAAAAATGAATTTAATCCATTTTGGAATAAGGCTGTAACATAACAAAATGTGGAAAAAGTGATGCGCTGGGAAAACTTTCTGGATGCACTGTATGATACCAAGGTTGAAACTAGTGTACGAAATAAGATTACAAAATGTACTCAGAAGTTGAGAAGCAGTGTCTGTCCGACATCCCAGCTCACAAAGTTCACTGTTTGGTCAAAGGACTCAATCACGATCTGAAGAAGAGGAAAAAAAAGTATTTTCTCACCTGACAGGCCTAAATGCCAAGACAGTAATTTTCCCAGGAGACTCACATAATCAACAAGGACCAGTTTTGGTTGTAAAGCGATTGAATTGGCCACATCTTTCAATCCAGCTATACAAACAAAACTAGAAATGTGGGAATCTTAATACATAAAACAATCTCATTTGCAGTATCACACATGGGATCTGATCCTGAAGGGCAGTATGTCATGGTGATGGGTAATTTATTTCAATCTAAAGTAATTTTGATAAATATCTACGCACCTAATGTGGATCACAGAGATTTCATCCAAAATCAATAATAATGGTAGGAAACTTTAATTGTGTTTTAAATCCAAATCTGGAGATGTTTCCAGTTATAGTGGTAATAGGATCTAATACTGCAAAAACAATCACACAGTTTGTAATGGCTCATAACTTATTAGACCCATGGAGATTTTTAAATCAAAACTCGAGAGCATATTTCTTCTTCTCATCAGTACATAGTTACTCAAGAATTGATTATTTCTTTACAAATAATATTTTTTTGCCCACGATCAAATCTTGCAAGTATGACACTATTGTAATCTCCGATCACACCGATCTTATCATGGCGCTATGCCCTGCACATTCATCTCAAACCTGGCATCTGAACCCTCTTTCATTAGCTGATGACAACTGTACAGAATTCATCTCCAAACAAATTGATTATTTGTAGAGACAAAAGCGTCCTCAGAGGTCGCTGCAGGAATACAGACGTATCCTGCTCAACTGGAAGAATCCCAGCCCACCTATTGTAAGTCAGTGGGTAACGTATGTTCTGTACTATTTGAAATTGGATCTGTTCAAAACTTTATTTTAAATATGTCAAGATCTAATTAATAAAATATTAGAATAAGCAATTATATCAGAACACTTTTACAGGTACTGTACCAGAAAATGAACAACTAAAGTTTGATGATGTGATTGTTAAAGGAGCTACATTATATAACATATAATTGGAAAAAAACAAACAAAAAACAGAGCTGGTACAGGCACTTACCCGTGCTGACGGTGTCTAAAAGACTGGCATCATTGTCCCGCAAGCCATTCAGCGCCCCCTGCAGGCTCAGCAGTTGTTGCTGGCTGAGATGCTCTCTCTGTTCGGCTGTCACTGCAGCCGCATTCTCAGGACCCAAAGCCAAGAGCTGCTCGGTGGAGAACTCCTACAGTCCAGAGAAAGAAATAAAAAAGAAGTTGGCAGTAGTTAAAACTTCCCTAAGGACATCATGTCCTGCAGCTTGCCCAGGACTTGACGCGACCCAAACTGGGAAGTACTGACAAAGTTGGTATAGAGTGCCAACTTATTTGCCCCTTATTACCAGGCGACCAGCCCTCCCATTTGTTATTCTAACTCACTCTGAAGTTTTCAGGTGGTATGATGGCAATCGCCAGTGGCTGGAAATATGGCATCAGCTCCTTCAGCACGGCACTCAGCTCTTCTTTGGTCATACCAGCTTTGGAGACAAACACAGTTATTCCAAAATGAATTGGTGGACCTTCAAGTATTGGACTGCAGAACATATTTCTATTATTATATACTTCCCTAATTTGTGGCATGGAGAAGAAACATTACAAAAAGCGTCAAGATTTATGTACCTGCGGCTGTGCCCACTTCTTGAAGGATGGAGCCAGACCAGGTTTCGACCCTTCCAAAAACACTCTCAGATATCTTCTTAAACTCGTGCAGAACGTCCCAGGGGCAGGCAAGGGTCCCAATCCGGGCAGCGGCTATGCTGTAGGGACAACGTGCAGGAGACGCTGTGGTCAGGTGGCAGGACAGCCATAAGCTTTGGACCCCCAGCTTCCCTCTAATCGCTACACAGCAGTGGATGAATGAAAGGTCGGACCACATGCGCCTCTTGATAGGTTGCAGACATGGTTCGTTCTCTCATTTATGTTTTTGAATTATTGTTATTTGTATTTTTTTGTGTTTATATGTAGTTTTTGGACTATACTTTTGCTTTATTTTGCTGTTGTTATTTGCTTCTGGCCTCCTATGTTTTTAACTATTTTGTAAAGTGTCCTGGGATTTACAAAAAACCGCTATATAACTACAAAACTATTATTAAATTGGTTTGTTTATTATGTATTGTGCGTATTGAAGTTGCCTGAATACATTCCTTGTGTTTTCTGGGTGGAACCCCCAAAGAGGCGGGGCCACCATGACATCACTCTGTGGGACCGCCCTCTCCCTTTATATTGAGGTTGAGGAGATGAATTCAGTAGTGCTGAGCATTTCAATTCACTTTACTGATTTGCTCCTTTTGAACTTCCCATTCAAATGAATCGAATCAAAGGAATCAGGAGAGTCATTTTTAGGATTAAGGGCTGGTGTATAAGTAAAGTCCCAGGGTCCAGGAGTGTCGTCCCCTGGTTGCATCATAAATATATAATTTAATAATTCATGCATTATCTCACACATATATATGGGTATATAATTAAATTATCTGCGGTGGGCTGGTGTCCTACCTGCGGTTTGTTTCCTGCCTTGCGCTCTGTGTTGGCTGGGATTGGCTCCAGCAGACCACCGTGACCCTGTACTTAGTATATAGCAGGTTGGATAATGGATGGATGGATACTTAATTATACATTTTACATGCTAATGATTCCTGACATTGTCCTGTATCAGTACACAAAGCACGACAACACATTGAAAATGCATTAACATAAGAGGTTACATTACAGAATCACAAGTGGGCGAGAATCGTGTGACTTGTTCATGGGTGATGATTCAGTCCTTAAATCAAATGAATGAGAATCATGTGATTAGTCCTCAGGTAATAACTTGTTCGCAAATCAAATGAACTAGAGTCATACGGCGCCTTCTCGGGTAATGATTGGTTCACAAATCAAATGAACCAGAATAGTGTGATTCGTTCTCAGGTAATGATTAGTGCCTGAATCAAAAGAACAAGAATTGCGTGATTTGTTCTCAGGTAATAATTTATTCACAAAACAAATGAACAAGAATCGTGTGATCCATTTACAGGTAATGATTAGTTCAAGAAAAAGAATCGTGTCAGTCATATTCTCGGGCAACAATTCATTTGTGAATCAAAGGAACAAGAATTATGTAATTTGTTCTCAAGTAAATTGTGAATCAAGCGAATGACAACTGTGTGACTCATTTTCGGGTAATGATTAATCTGCAAATCAAATCGTGAGACTCGTTCTCGGATAAGGATTCCTTTCAGATTCAAAAGAATCACTAGATGACATGTGCCCAGACCAGTCACCGAGTTGTAAAAAAAAAAAAAAGTGTGACTAGTTAGAAGTTAGATATTAGATTCATATTTTTAAACGTTCAGTTTTGCATGACCAATTTGTTGTGTAGCTCTGTCTATATATTCAGATTAAAACTAAGAGATCTAGCGCTAATAGAGTTTGGCATCAGTGGCTTAGATCAGACACTTGTCCTATGACAAGATCCTTTCCAACTCTCACTTAGCACACTTTACACCAGTGGTCGCCAACTCCGGTCCTGGAGGACCACCGTGGCTGCAGGTTTTCATTCTAACCCTTTTCTTAACGAGCGACCTGTTTTTGCTGCTAATTAACTTCTTTTGAACTCATTTTAATTGACTTGATCTTGAAGACTCCGACCCCTTAATTGTTTCTTTTCCCTTAATTAGCAGCCAAACTATAATGAGATACAAAATGAGCCAAAACAACTGGTGTCCATCATACAATATCTGAACATAAAGAAGGGTGAAGGTCTCAGGAATGTCAATCTGCTCAGGTCCACAAAACATTTTAATAGAAAAGAGAAAATCCACAATTTCATAACGCATCACAAGAGCAGCAACAAGCCACGAAATTAAAGAACGAGTTTAATTAACAATGAGAATCGGCACCTCATTAAGCAGCTGGTTGGAGTGACGTTGGTTGGAGTTTGAGGCCCTGACTTAGGTGGTCTTCTGTCGGCTCCCTCACTTCACATTTCATTTCTGTTTGGGTGCCATTTAAGGAAAGAAATGAAGCAAATCAGAGGAACGATGAAGAAATTCAGGGGAACAAATCTTCAAATTCAAATGAATTCACAAGAGTTAATTAGCTACCCAAACAGCGCACTCATTAAAAATGGGTTAGAATGAAAACCTGCAGCCACGGTGGTCCTCCAGGACTGGAGTTGGCGACCCCTGCTATACACCATCAAGGGCCAAGAATCTGGGAAATCGACCTCCACATCAAAATCTGTTAACCATTTACTACAGCAGCAACCACAAGATGAGCTTAATGGCTGCCACACTACTCACTATACAGCACTTGTGACACAAGAGGAGGATCTGTAAGTTCTGGAATTTCTCCTCCAGATCTACCACACATGAGAGCAGACCCCCTAGCATTATCTTCGAAGTCGACTCTTTAAACTGAAATTCTCATTTCTGACAGAAGGGGGAGACAAAGTTTCACTCAAAGTGCAAATTTAGGCTTTACGCCCCCTCGGCAGGAGTTGGTTGCTAACTTCCTTTTGATGCTGCCAGGTTAGGGCTACTACCTCACTACTAACTAGATGAAGCCGGTTCGGTAACGGATGTACGAATGGACTGGCAAACGTAATTTATTTTTTACATAGCACCTTAAAATAACACACACTCACACACAAAACAATTGTCCCAAGGGTGAAAATACTTGAATCGTATAACGTTTTGTGTGCTGAATTCAAATACGTTCTCTAACAGGTACGTTTCTGAGTGATGTGCAACTTACATCTGAAAATATTACATATTATGAAGATAACAAATGTATAACCGAAAACTTTGCTGCTTCTGATTGTCTACTGTGCTTCTGCTCAAGAATGTCTCATAGGAGTCCAGCAGTAGTCAGCCAGTCTACTGGAACCCCACCTAACTTGGCAGCGCTTTTCCATGTTGGAAATGTCCAGATGAAATCACTCGCCATGTTCATCGCTTGTTCACAAGGATTTCAGGGAGAAAGTCCAGGTGAGCGTCTAAGAAATTAATCTCCAATGACATATTTCACCCTGGCTTTGGTCACTCCCTAATTCAGGATAGGTTGCAGCCTTACAATGTCACAAAAAAGTTTCTGCAGACACTTCTGAAGCTCTGCCCAGCAGCTTTCTGAACTTCATTCAACTCTTCTTCAAATCTCTTTCCTTTTAATACTTACTTCCTTGATCTAAGGACTTATAGAAATGATTACCTTAATTCATTTTTGCATCATTTCTTCTTCTCCTTTCGGCTGCTCCCATTAGGGGTTGCCACAGTGGATCATCTTCTTCCGTATCTTCCTGTCTTCTTCATCTCGCTCTGTTACACCCACCACCTGCATGTCCTCTCTCACCACATCCATAAACCTCCTCTTAGGCCTTCCTCTTCTCCTCTTACCTGGCAGCTCTATCCTTAGCACCTTTCACTCAATATATCCAGCAGCATCTCTCCTCTGCACATGTCCACACCAACACAATCTCGCCTCTCTGACTTTGTCTCCCAACCATCCAACTTGAGCTGGCCCTCTAATGTCCTCATTTCTAATCCTGTCCATCTTCATCACACCCAATGCAAATCTTAGCATCTTTAACTCTGCCACCTCCAGCTGTGTCTCCTGTGCCACCGTCTCCAGCCCATATAACATAGCTGGTCTCTCTACCGTCCTGTAGACGTTCCCTTTCACTCTTACTGATACCCGTCTGTCACAAATCACTCCTGACACTCTTCTTCACCCACTCCACCCTGCCTGTGCTCTCTTCTTCACTTCTCTTCCACAATCTCCGTTACACGACAGCACTTCTGGTTCTGGTGCCAAGAACAGCAGCACTTCTGGTTATGATGTCGGAAGAAGGTCACTTCCGATCTTGGCTCCTCACACCGCGCAAAAGATATAGGAGCATCAAAACAAAGACTAAAAGACTGAAAAACAGTTTCTACCCTGTTGCTATTAGGGCACTGAATGTCACCTAATCACTTCCAATGCAGTAGTACAATAGATGCCATCTTGTGCAATAGTGTTCATGTGCAATTAAGGTCTTATGTTGAATGTTTGTGTTCTACCTTATTTCTTCCTATCCTTTCTTATCCTTTTGTAATTATATTTATTTATATACAGTGGTGTGAAAAATTATTTGCCCCCTTCCTGATTTCTTATTCTTTTGCATGTTTGTCACACAAAATGTTTCTGATCATCAAACACATTTAACCATTAGTCAAATATAACACAAGTAAACACAAAATGCAGTTTTTAAATGATGGTTTTTATTATTTAGGGAGAAAAAATCCAAACCTACATGGCCCTGTGTGAAAAAGTAATTGCCCCTTGTTAAAAAATCACCTAACTGTGGTGTATCACACCTGAGTTCAATTTCCGTAGCCACCCCCAGGCCTGATTACTGCCACACCTGTTTCAATCAAGAAATCACTTCAATAGGAGCTGCCTGACACAGAGAAGTAGACCAAAAGCACCTCAAAAGCTAGACATCATGCCAAGATCCAAAGAAATTCAGGAACAAATGAGAACAGAAGTAATTGAGATCCATCAGTATGGTAAAGGTTATAAAGCCATTTCTAAAGCTTTGGGACTCCAGCGAACCACAGTGAGAGTCATTATCCACAAATGGCAAAAACATGGAACAGTGGTGAACCTTCCCAGGAGTGGCCGGCCGACCAAAATTACCCCAAGAGCGCAGAGACGACTCATCCGAGAGGTCACAAAAGACCCCAGGACAACGTCTAAAGAACTGCAGGCCTCACTTGCCTCAATTAAGGTCAGTGTTCACGACTCCACCATAAAAAGAGACTGGGCAAAACGGCCTGCATGGCAGATTTCCAAGACGCAAACCACTGTTAAGCAAAAAGAACATTAGGGCTCGTCTCAATTTTGCTAAGAAACATCTCAATGATTGCCAAGACTTTTGGGAAAATACCTTGTGGACTGATGAGACAAAAGTTGAACTTTTTGGAAGGCAAATGTCCCGTTACATCTGGCGTAAAAGGAACACAGCATTTCAGAAAAAGAACATCATACCAACAGTAAAATATGGTGGTGGTAGTGTGATGGTCTGGGGTTGTTTTGCTGCTTCAGGACCTGGAAGGCTTGCTGTGATAGATGGAACCATGAATTCTACTGTCTACCAAAAATCCTGAAGGAGAATGTCCGGCCATCTGTTTGTCAACTCAACCTGAAGCGATCTTGGGTGCTGCAACAGGACAATGACCCAAAACACACCAGCAAATCCACCTCTGAATGGCTGAAGAAAAACAAAATGAAGACTTTGGAGTGGCCTAGTCAAAGTCCTGACCTGAATCCAATTGAGATGCTATGGCATGACCTTAAAAAGGCGGTTCATGCTAGAAAACCCTCAAATAAAGCTGAATTACAACAATTCTGCAAAGATGAGTGGGCCAAAATTCCTCCAGAGCGCTGTAAAAGACTCATTGCAAGTTATCGCAAACGCTTGATTGCAGTTATTGCTGCTAAGGGTGGCCCAACCAGTTATTAGGTTCAGGGGGCAATTACTTTTTCACACAGGGCCATGTAGGTTTGGATTTTTTTTTCTCCCTAAATAATAAAAACCATCATTTAAAAACTGCATTTTGTGTTTACTTGTGTTATATTTGACTAATGGTTAAATGTGTTTGATGATCAGAAACATTTTGTGTGACAAACATGCAAAAGAATAAGAAATCAGGAAGGGGGCAAATAGTTTTTCACACCACTGTATCCTCTGCCATGAGAACCCTGAATACAATGAGGACTGATTGAGGTCATTGATGTGAGGTACAATGCCTAGAGGGGGCCGGGTGGTCTTGTGACCTGGGACCCCTGCAGATTTTTTTTTTTTCTCCAGCCGTCTGGAGTTTTTTATTTTTTCTGTCCTCCCTGGCCATTGGACCTTCCTTTTATTCTATGTTAATTAGTGTTCCCTAATTTTAATTATTTATTTTGTCCATGTAAAGCACTTTGAGCTACATTGTTTGTATGAAAATGTACTATAAAAATAAATGTTGTTGTTGCTGTTATATTTTGACACCGCAGGGACTGCACCTAATTTCGTTGCTTTTGTTACAATGACAATAAAGATATTCTGATTCTGATTCATATAAAGCCGCTATCTTTACAACCTCAACTCAGTTCACTTTTGGACTCCATCAAAGACACTTCTGTCTACTTTTTCAAAACCCATTACAGCCAAGGACAATACACGGGTGGCTGCCCCAAAACTTTTTGAGTGTTTCTCGAGTCTGGTCATTTTAGAACATTAGAACACTCTAGACGAGAGGAGGCCATTCAGCCCAACAAAGCTCGCCAGTCCTGTTGACTTATTACTTCCAAAAAAACATCAAGTTGAGTTTTGAAAATCCCTAAAGTCTTACTGTCCACCACACTACTTAGTCTTTTATTCCAAGTGTCTATCGTTCTTTGTGTAATGAAAAACTTCCTAATGTTTGTGCAAAATTTCCCCTTCACAAGTTTCCAACTGTGTCCCCGTGTTCTTGATGAACTGATTTTAAAGTCACCGTCTTGATCCACTGGACTAATTCTCTTCATAGTTTTAAACACTTCAGTCAGGTCTCCTTTTAATCTCCTTACAGCTCAGCTCTTTTAATCCTTCCTCCTAACTCATCCCCTGTAGCCCTGAATCAGCCCAGTCGCTCTTCTCTGGACCTTCTCTTGTGCTGCTATGTCCTTTTTGTAGCCTGGAGACCAAAACTGCACACAGCACTCCAGATGAGGCCTCACCAGTGTGTTATAATGTTTGAGCAGAACCTCCTTTGACTTGTACTCCACTCGTCAAGGCGCTATATAACCTGACATTCTGTTAGCCTTCTTAATGGCTTCTGAACACTGTCTGGAAGTCGATATCGTAGAGTGCACTACGACTCCTAAATTCTTCTCATAAGGTGGACTCTCAATTTTCCGACCACCCATTGTGTATTCAAAACACAATGTATTCATTGTGTATTTCACGCAAGATTACAGAAAAAGAATATTTGTCTCATTCCCAAAACCTTTCGCCAAGACTGGGAGGAAGGATAATGGCTGCAATGATAAGAATAAAAAAATCTTGGAAGGAGACGAGACGTGATTGTCTCAGAGAGACATTTTCACTTCCTGTGAGACGAATCTTTGTGCCAAGTGATGTAACCAAGCCCGGGCTCTGGAAGCCCCGCGAGACAAGAGCTTATGCAAAAGTCCTGCTTGGTTATGTCAGGCACATTTCTTGTAGAGAGAAAGAAACGATATTCACTCACGGGTAGTTATACATTGCGTTGTCATGATGTAATTCTAAACGGAATCAAAATTCAATGCGATATTGACGAAAAGGTAAATGCAACAAGAGATCGAATAAATGGACAAAGGTGATATGACAGAAGTACGCCACACGAGATGCAGATCACGCAGCAATGCAGCAGCAGCAATCCAGCAGCTGATTGAGCAAAGAGGAGGTAAAAAAGTATGTGTGTTTCCCATTGTATCACCATTTAAGAGGGGGTTTGGGAGGAGCAACCGCATCTCCTTGGGGTGCGTTCAGCCCACCTCTTCACAACGCGAAAGGCAGAGATGCAAAGTGGTTGGTGCATAGTGCTGGCGGGTTGATCAAGTGAAGCGAGCAGGGGGCGAAGCCCCCTAGTTGTAATAAAAGTAAAAGGCGCTCATCGCTGGGGGCTCGCTGTTCCATCTGAGTTGAGTCAGTATGCGCGCCCTACAATAAAGCCTGATTCTGCTGCCTGTCCCGAGTTTCCAAATGCTTTCATTGGGGCTGAGGGTGCCCGTGTCAGCCTGCTTCAACACATACCTGTATGCAGCTGGGTTTATGAAATGCACTTGCTTGGGGTCTACTCCACAAAGGATGACTCCAAGTCCTGCTAAGTCCGACCCCTTGAGAGAGCTGAACGAAAGTCCAGAGTCATGCAGGAACTCATGTAGCAGGACAGCCATCTGCCAAGAGAGAGGGAGAAAAGAGAGGTGATCAAGGCAGGAAGAAACTGGCAGCAAGCTTAACCTCTTAAAAAGCCGAGTCCTCTCACCTGATTCTGTGTCCACCCCTCCTGCTGGCTCAGAACTGTCATGCTGTCAATGGAGCTCAGGTTCAGGGACTTTATTTCACTCTCGGTCAGTGCTAAGGCGATGGCTCCAAGCGAGAGGACATGATAATTCCTCCACTCGGACACTGGACCCCAAGCCTGTAGTGGTGAGATCAGAAGACCAACGAGCTGATTACATTTAACTCCATGACTGCCCTTCAATCTGCCTGTCATGCCAGTCTGGCTGGGGGTCTAGAGAGCTGAATTGTTACCTGCTTGGCCTTCTCCTTTAGACTGTACAGCTGCGACTTATTGTACCTCCTGACAGACCCCAGCACCTCCACTGTTCGACTAAAAGTGTCGCTGGAAATGCAGCCCAGTTCTGCCTCGGACCAGTAAAGGTTTGCATCTGAGAGCTTCCGGATGTCATCAACAGAGGGCGCTGTTACAGCATGGCACCCTGCAGGGAGAACCACAGGGTTAATAGAAAGGCAGGAGCACCTAGCGAAGGGTGCAGACTTTTAGGATTAGGATTTATGGATTTTTATGTGCTAATCTGTTTCTGTGTTTTGAATTCAATTTTCAAAGTTATATTTTATTACCTGGGAGGGGAGGGGAAAATGTTCAGTTTGGGGGCCTCAAAACTGTGAGCTTCATCAGACTGTGAACTGCAGCACATATTGGGGCGTTTTGCGACTGAGCGGGAAGCGACAGGGATGAGGATCAGCACCTCCATATCTGAAGCCAGATTAGGGAAAAGATGGACCCTCCTTTCCAAGTTGGAGGTGAGTTACTGCCTCAAGTGGAGGAGATTAAGCACCTTAGGGTCTTGTTCACAAGTGAGGGGAAAATGATGGCTTGTGTGGAACATCTGAACTACCCATAAGCCACTGTGAATGCGCCATATTGTGTCAGCCTCAATCAGTTCTCATTCATCTTCTTCTTTCGACTGCTCATGTTAGGGGTCACCACAGCGGATCATCTTCTTCCAAATCAATGCCTCATTTAGGACTCCATGAGCAACACAAAGTCAAACCAATGGTACCCAAGGATTTTCTGGAGAGAGAGCAAAGGAGTCCAGTCTTCATCTCAGGTCACTGGATAGCATCCATGTCTCATAACCATATAGCAAGACAGGAAGCACCAGGACTCTAAAGACTTGGACCTTCGTCCTTTTGCTGAGATATCGGGAGCGCCACACACCCCTTCAAAGTGACCTTATGACCCCTCATGCTCTCCCAATCCATCTACTGACTTCATAGGAAGAGTCACCAGAGACATGAATGGCATTGCCAAAGTAAGTAAACCTGTCGATGGGGTCGACACTCTCTCCACAGACAGACACACTTTCAAGGCCTGGATGTTGGTGTTAATCAGGACCCTCGCAAGCCCAGACACTCAGACGTCTTGCCCAGTCAGAACTTCCATTGACTCTAAAGATGACAGCATCGTCAGCAAAGTCAAAATCAGTGAATCTTTCTTCGTCCCAAGGCCGCTGGACCCCACAACCTGCACAACACCCAGTTCATGCAAGCACTGAACAGAGTATGAGCCGAACACACACTGCTGTCGGACCCCCAGAATCAATTGGGAAAAGCGCAGAGGTTCTGCCCCCAATCTGCACAACACTCACAGTACCAGTGTACAGGCCAGCCATGACATCCAACAACTTTGTGGGGATCCTGCGAAGTCTGTGGACATCCTTCCCTTCTCGTTCATTTATTTTAAAACGTTTAATTAACACAAATGCTTCACAATGCATGTACACGGGTTTAAATGGAAGCACATATTCTGGAGAGCTGGTGGCTCCTTTGTCATTTGCACCTCATTCTTAAGTAACTAAGAAAACAGGCAACAATTAACAACAAAATGCAGCAGTTTAAAACTAATAATACAGTATATACCGTATATATATATATATATATATATATATATATATACTGCTGAAAAGAATTAAAGGAACACTTTTTAATCAGAGTATAGCATAAAGTCAATGAAACTTATCTGGTCAGTTAAGTAGCAGAGGGGGTTGTTAATCAGTTTCAGCTGCTGTGGTGTTAATGAAATTAACAACAGATGCACTAGAGGGGCAACAATGAGATGACCCCCAAAACAGGAATGGTTTAACAGGTGGAGGCCACTGACATTTTTCTCTCCTCATCTTTTCTGACTGTTTCTTCACTAGTTTTGCATTTGGCTACAGTCAGTGTCACTACTGGTAGCATGAGGCGATACCTGGACCCTACAGAGGTTGCACAGGTAGTCCAACTTCTCCAGGATGGCACATCAATACGTGTCATTGCCAGAAGGTTTGCTGTGTCTCCCTGCACAGTCTCAAGGCATGGAGGAGATTCTAGGAGACAAGCAGTTACTCTAGGAGAGCTGGAGAGGGCCATAGAAGGTCCATAACCCATCAGCAGGACCAGTATCTGCTCCTTTGGGCAAGGAGGAACAGGATGAGCACTGACAGAGCCCTACAAAATGACCTCCAGCAGGCCACTGGTGTGAATGTCTCTGACCAAACAACCAGAAAGACTTCATGAGGGTGACCCAAGGGCCCCATGTCCTCTAATGGGCCCTGAGCTCACTGCCCAGCAGCATGCAGCTCGATTGGCATTCGCCATAGAATACCAGAATTGGCAGATGCACCACTGGTGCCCTGTGTTTATTACAGATGAGAGCAGGTTCACCTTGAGCACGTGACAGAAGTGAAAGGGTCTGGAGAAGCCATGGAGAACATTATGCTGCCTGTAACATCATTCACCTCAGACTGTCCAGGAGCTCAGTGATGCCCTGGTCCAGATCTGGGAGGAGATCCCCCACAACACCATCTGTCATCTCATTAGAAGCATGCACCGATGTTGTCAGGCATGTATACAAGAACACAGGGGCCATACAAAGTGCTGCGTACAATTTGGAGTTGCTGCAATTAAATTTTGGCAAAATGGACTAGCCTGCCACATCATTTTTTCACTCTGATTTTTGGGGCGTCTTTGAATTCAGGGCTCTGTAGGTTGATCATTTTCATTTCCATCAAACGATGTGGCATCCTTTCGTTCCTAACACATTACCCAGTCTATATCAGTATAGATATCCAGGAGGATTTCTTTTTCCCGTTGAGATCTGATGTGTTTTCAAAGTGTTCCTTTAATTATTGATTCATATATTGTCATCAGAAGTGAGTAAATGTGCACAATTTCAAGTCATTTGGACAATAGGAAGTGGGTTAAATATTGATTACAAAATTTGTACCAGACAACAAACAGGTGAAGTTTAAATAAACGTGGTAATAATCCATCCATCCATTATCCAACCTGCTTTATCCTAACTACAGGGTCACAGGGGTCTGCTGGAGCCAATCCCAGCCAACACAGGGCGCAGGGCAGGAAACAAACCCCGGGCAGGTGCCAGCCCACCGCACGGCGCGCACACACAGACATACACTAACACACCAAGCACACAATAGGGACGATTTCGGATCGCCAATGCACCTCACCTGCACGTCTTTATACTGTGGGAGGAAACCGGAGCACCCGGCGGAAACCCACGCAGACACGGGGAGAACATGCAACCTCCACGCAGGGAGGACATGAGAAGCAAACCCGGGTCCCTAACTGCGAGGCAGCAGCGCTGCTCACCTTGCCACCATGCCGCCTGCGGTAATAATAATAATAATAATAATAATAAAAAATAATAATAAAATAGGCAATTAAGGGTTCCGGATTATAAAAAGGAAATTAACTAAAATGAAGCCCCCCCTGAACATATTATTAGTAAATAAGCGGGTTCTAATTAAGAAACTGGCAGCCACTGCAGACCCCCGGACCGTAATCGAGTCCCCCCTGCTCTAGACTGTTGTGTCTGCGTAAAACCATAACGTTTGTATATTTTGCTCGTCTTTCGCCAACTGTATTCGTTTCTTTTCTGGGAAATGGATCCCAATATTTGTAAATGATTAATGGACAGATGAGAAGTTGGAAATCGCTTCATTTGATACAAAATCTTCCTTTACACCAGGGTGCTCATTCAGAATGTGGTCCTGCTGGTTTGCTCCTCTTTGTTCTTGAGGTGGTAAGCAGCCCACCTTGACCCATTCAGACGGCACATGAGGTGTCGGGTTTCGAGCTCCAGTGAATAACACACAGTATGACGCACCTTGTATTTGCCTGCACCCCCACAGCCACATATCTGATATAAGATATAACGTCGGAATCGCCCCGTCTTCCTGGGGAGGCTCCCATTAAAGAAGTGGCATATGCCAGTCGGGGGCGCGCTCCTGCTGGGTGAACATTCGAGAACCACCCTGTGTCTCAGCGTAAGTGGGTAACCTTTTCGAGAAAAGCGATCGCCACTATCGCCGCTGCGGATCTTAAAACCTGCTTGCTGAAGCGAGAAGCTGAACAAAGGGACCTTTCAGGGAGAAGGCGGCAGAGCTCAGTGGCCAAAGAGCAAGTCTACACTTCACACGGAGGGGATCGTCACCACCAGTGCATCGAGGGGCGAGGCTGCCAGGGCAAGGCTTAGTCATCTATGGTGGGCCAAGAGAGCTCAGGCATTACAAGAGCAGCAAGGGGCACACACAGCCAAGTGAAAGAGTAAGTAGGCCACACTAGATGGGGAGGACATATCAAGCTTTGATCTTCATTTAGGGGTGGGAGGTGATATAATTAATACAACGCATAGAAATTTGACTTTGCAATCATTTACTCGCCCAAAAACGAACAGATATGCTATTTCCATCTGTTGAAAAAATAACCTCCCCCCACCGCCTCTTGGTTTCTCAAAGCTGGCATTGCCCCCTCAGGTCAACATACTATCTAGCTATCTCTGACATCGACTGGGAAGAAGTTCTTCGCACTCCTCCTCCTTCATGCAGATGTCGTTCAGCTGTGTGATGTCTGAGGGGGGTCTCGCATCCACATCCCGTTTCTAATTCCCACCACAGTATCTCATAACCAGACTTTGACTTGACCATTCCAGACCCTTCCATGTCTTTCTTTTCAGCCATTCCTTGGCTGTGGAGCACCTGTTGGTGAAGAGAGATTCACTGATCTTGACTTTGCTAATGATGCTAGGAGTCAATGGAGGCTTTGATTAGGGCACTCGAGAGACTGAGCAAGGAGTCTGAGGGTCTGGGCTTGCGAGTGTCCTGATAAAAACCAAGAGCCAGACCTTTAATGACCTCTTGGGCATGGCCATCAGCAGTGTGTCTGTCTGCGGAGAGAGTGTCGACCTCATCGAGAGGTTTACTTACCTCAGCAGTGACATTCATGTGGCTCTGGTGACTCTTCCTATGAAGTCAGTAGACAGATTGGGATAGCATGAGGGGTCATGAGGTCACTGGAAAGGGGTGTGTGGCGCTCCTGATATCTCAGCAAAAGGACGAAGGTCCAAGTCTTTAGAGTCCTGGTGCTTCCTGTCTTGCTATATGGTTAGGGTTAGGGTTAGGGTTAGGACCTCAGACGAAGACTGGACTCCTGGGTCTCACTGTAGAATCCTTGGGTACCATTGGTTTGGCTTTGTGTTGCTCATGGAGTCCCGAATGAGGCACATCACCTTGCATTGTGAGGGAGTCTCAGTTATGGCACTATGGTCATGTGGCAAAATTCACTAAGGGTGATCCAGCTGGTAGGATCCTCATTGTTGATGACCCAAGCAGCCGGACCAGGCCAAGGGCTACAGCAGATAGAGGGTCATTTCTAGATGGTTAGGGTTTTTGCCTGGGGTGTTGCCAGTCAGTATCCTAACTTAACTTGTGCGATGGGTGTGGCAACACTCTGTACTAGTGCATGCTCCCCAGCCTGACCTGACCTGACCAGGCCTTGGTCCTAGTGTCTATATACACCCAGGGAACACCAGTCTCTGTATTACATCTCGCCTGGAGAAGGGGCCTGAGTTGCCTCGAAAGCTTGCATATTGTAATCTTTTTAGTTAGCCAACAAAAGGGGTCATTTTGTTTGACCACCCACTACATCCATAATGGCTAACACGGCACACCACCCTAGTACTACAGACATACAAGACACTGAAATGTACCGCTACTACATGGAATTGAAGACCCGGTGGAAGAAACTGGCACACATGGACAGCGACATCTTCTTCTTAACAAAATGCAAAAAGGAAAATCTTATCCCGAAAGGCATCATGATGTCTTATCTTAAAGGTTTTCCAATGTTGTTATCTGTCCTAGTGTCTATATATTCACAGGGGACTCCAGTCTCTGTATTACATCTCGCCTGGAGAAAGGGCCTGTGTTGCCTTGAAAGCCTGCATATTGTAATCTTTTAAGTTCGCCAATAAAAGGTGTCATTTTATGATATCCGATATGGTGTTCCACAAGGCTCTATCCGGGGTCCGCTGCTCTTCTCAATCTACATGCTTCCGTTAGGTCAGATTATCTCAGGGCACAACGTGAGCTACCACAGCTATGCTGATGACACACAGCTGTACTTATCAATAACACCTGATGACCCTGATTCTATTGATTCACTAACAGAATGTCTGACTTGTATCTCAGAATGGATGAAAAGTAACTTTCTCAAGTTAAATAAAGAGAAAACTGAAATCTTAGTGATTAGCAATAATGGATACAATGAGGCTATTAGAAATAAACTGGATACATTAGGATTAAAAGTCAAGATGGAGGTAAAAAGCTTAGGGGTAACTGTTGACTGTAATCTGAATTTTAAATCGCATATTAATCAAATCATTAGGACAGCATTTTTTCACTTAAGAAACATAAGTAAAGTTAAACCTCTTATATCACTGAAAGATGCTGAGAAATGAGTTCACGCGTTTGTTTTCAGTCGTCTAGATTACTGTAACGCACTCCTCTCAGGACTACCCAAGAAAGATATAAATCGTTTGCAACGAGTGCAGAATGGAGCTGCTAGAATCCTAACTAGGAAAAGAAAATCCGAACACATTTCTCCAGTTTTAATGTCACTACACTGGTTACCTGTGTCATTCAGGATTGACTTTAAAATTCTGCTTATGGTTTATAAAGCCTTAAATAATCTCGCCCCATCGTATATATCAGAATGTCTGACACCTTATATTTCAAATCGTAACCTCAGATCCTCAAATGAGTGTCTCCTTAGAATTCCAAGAACAAAACTTAAAAGAAGTGGTGATTCAGGCGGCCTTCTGCTGTTATGCACCTAAAATCTGGAATAGCCTGCCAATAGGAATTCGCCAGGCTGATACGGTGGAGCAGTTTAAAACACGGCTGAAAACACATTACTGTAACATGGCCTTCTCAGAACTTCACTTTAACTTAATCCTGATACTCTATATGTTCAATTTCCTCATAATAACTATTCATGGTGGCTCTAAAATCCGTACTGACCCCTACTCTCTTTTCTGTTTCTTTTTCTGCCTGCGCCACCTCCACCTACTCAAAGCTTCATGATGCTCCAACAATGATGGATGGATTAAAAGGCAGAAGTCTACGTGACCATCATCATCGAACCCTTCCGTGAGAACCCTAAATCCAAAGAGGACTGTTTCATTTATGTTAGGTAGAATGCCCAGAGGGGACTGGGTGGTCTCATGGTCTGGAATCCCTACAGATTTTATTTTTTCTCCAGCCGTCTGGAGTTTTTGTTTTTCTGTCCCCCCTGGCCATTGAACCTTACTCTTATTCGATGTTAATTAATGTTGATTTATTTTGTTTTCTTATTGTGTCTTTTATTTTTCTATTCTTTATTATGTAAAGCACTTTGAGCTACTGTTTGTATGAAAATGTGCTATAGAAATAAATGTTGTCATTTTGCTTGACTTCCCACTAACACAAACACGGTGCAGCACCCCTAGTATAAAGAGTGAGTAAATTTTAAGAGAAAGAAAGCAAAGTGCGCACAGATGGGATTGAGCTTCATGAACTGAAGATGTGCCATCCCCTCCTTCGTTGGTCAAGCTCCTTGTCTTCAGTTCAACACCTCAAATTCACTCAAACATGTTTCACATTTGTGCACTACTCTGATTTTACAAAAGTATTTCACAAAATTTTAATGATATTGGACTTTGTAAACATAGGATTGGATAACTGGCATGTGGATTATGCAATCAGAATAGCTTTTCATGGATGTTTTAATAATGTTGGTGTTTGTAGTAATTCTTCAGGACTGGGCTCTGTGGGCTCCCATTGAATGAGAACATTTCAGTCATTTTCTAAACTGCTTAGTTCTTAACAGGCTCTTTGCCTATCCCAACACGTATAGGGTGCAAGGCAGGAACAGACCCTGGACAGGACACCAGCAAGAAGTGTCAATCCACCTAACCTCCATATCTTTGACTGTGAGAGGAAGACGGAGAAACCCGGAGGAGAACATGGGGAAGACATGTAAAGGATGCAAAGCCTGGTCTCCTTAATTCAAGGCATCAGTGGTACCACTGTGCCATAAAGAAAGCAAAACAAACAAACAAACAAAGTGGTATAAAACACATGATTAGTTTTTGGATGGAGTATTAACAAATATGGTGTAATGGATGGCATCCTTGCCAGAATGGACTCCCTTCCTGTGCCAAGCCAGGAGGCCCAGGTGACAAATAGGCACGAAAAGTGTCAGGCGGTTCCCTGCCTGTGAAAGGATCTGGTCATAGGATGCCATCTGAAGAGCAGGTACACTGGTGTCCTGGCAGAATTAGACATAGGAATATTACTCATCCTGGAGGCCAACCTGAAGGTAGGACAGGGGGAGCTGAATTTTCCAAGTTACATGCTTCCCCAAACTGCTAGGTGGCAGCATCCCTGGAGTCAGGTACACTAGTGGCCACCCGCAGGGCATGCTGGCAGTTGTAGTGCCGTAGAGCAGCCCTGTTAGGGGTCCCTGGGTGCTGCCGGGGGATGCTACTAGGAGCTGTTCTCCTTGATTTTTAGGACTTCGGCATTACACACATCCACATCCTAGCCCCAGAAGCACTCCTGTGTTTTAGATAAAAGACGAGTCTGAGTCGGGTGGAAGGAGGACAAAGCTCGCCTGGAGGTGTGGACGAGAGGAAGGAGAAAAACAAAAATGTGTTGTGTGTGTTGGAAAAAGCCTTGTTAAGGTATTCTTGTTAATAAATTACTTATTTAGATAGATAGATAGATAGATAGATAGATAGATAGATAGATAGATAGATAGGCACTATATGATAGATAGATAGATAGATAGATAGATAGATAGATAGATAGATAGATAGATAGATAGATAGATAGATAGATACTTTATTAATCCTAAGGGGAAATTCACAATTGAAAAAAATGTCCAAGTAGTAAAAAGTGTCCAGGAAACGAGTCCACATAAAAGAAAGTGATAGGAGTGATCAGTGAAATAGAGAAAAAGGTAGAAAGATAAAGTCGTACACGGAGCTGCTGGAAAGGCTGCCACTCACAGCGGAGCCTGAGTCACTATTAGAAAATATAAATAAATATATTTAGACCCGGGACTTGTGTTTGTGTGGTGGTGTTTGAGGTTTAGATTGCCACAACGCCCCTTACTGGTCACAATGGGCAGATTATATTGTCCAGTAATCGCTGCAGCAGTGTTACCATCTGCATTGCACCATCTGTTGGAATGCCTTTTCTGAGTGTACCGATAAAATGCAGTGTTTTTACATTCCATTAGATGGCACACTACACACATTAGCAATGCCACAGAGGATCCAATATGAACGCATAGCACAAAATAATGCAGTCCTCATACTTGTCATGGCGTATGGATGACACCGTGGCTTCAGAAACATCTCAGTGATGAGCAACAGAATGAGAAGCACTTGAGCCAAACCGAAGGGTCTGAGTACTTTGCACATGTCAACGGGATATTTCAGTGTTTTATCTTTAACACATTTCCGAAAATGTTCGCTTTTTCATGTTAGGGTAGTGAGTATTGTTTGGGAATTAATTAAAAGGATTTTAGCACAAGGCCGCAGCATAATGGAACGTGAAAAAAATGAAGGGACCTGACGACTTTCTGAAGGCGCTGTATGGTGGGTCGCTTTTGTGTCCCTTTGAGCATGCTCAGAGAGGAGGATGGCATACAAGAGTTCCCTTGTTGATGACAAGTTCTGACCCGACAGCCATGACACACTAACCTGTCTTTTCCTCGGGCGCTGTCACGTCTGGCACACTGGAGCCTCTCACAACTTCAAAGAGAGCAGACAGGAACTCCTCAGGCACGGAGCCACTAGACAGTTTAAGGGCCAGCGGCAGGATGTCATCAGGGAACTACGAGGAAAAGGCAGCAATGAGAGGTGGGCTCCCCTGGTGACGGCCCCACCCACCTTGAGGTGATGCAGTTCTGGGTCTCCACCTTGCTCGCTATGGCAATCAGCTCATCCTTGTGCAGGATGGTGATGAGTGGACCGAGGTCTGGAATGAGTTCTGCAGTCCAACCTGAGGGGCTCCTATCAGGGGAACCAACACAAGCACATGAATTGGCATGGTGGGCACCATTGAGAAAGAGGCAGCAGAGTGGCTGTGGCCAGATGTGGCCGACTCACCCGTGGAGCTCCTCCAGAATGCTTTTCACAGCAGCTTTCTGTTCCGGACTGAGACAGCAGCAAGTCTTGAGCTGGGCAAGGGCGGCGGGCACGGCCTGCTGAGAAATGCCTCGGCGCAGTGTAGATGGTGGCAGCGAGCAAAGGAGGCGACCAAGTGCGTCCACGTCATACTCGTCTTGGATCCGGCCGTTCTGCAAAAGAGAGAGTGAGGAAAGGGGAAGCAGGTGGCCAATGGCTCTGGCCTGAATAAGACCCTCCCGGCAGCAGATGTCCTCCGAATGTCCCAACACTCTAAATAATACCAGCCATGGCATGGATTATGACTTGTCCTCAAATAGCATTTCCCCTTTGTCACTTACGAGACACTGCAGAACTTTCTTGACCACAGCTTCTCGCTTCGCCTCCTGGATGATAATGAGGTCCAGGTCTGTCCGGCCCAGGCTGACCAAGAAAGACTGGCACAGTGACGTGGGCACATTGTCTACATACTCGGTGCTGAAAAATTCCGGAAAACAATCATTTTAGTTTCATTTAGTTTACCATCATTGTCCGCATGTGGACATTTGCTTTGATCCAGTCAGCAACAATACACACCCGGGTCAGCCCCAACATTAAAAGCACCTGCTTAATATGGTGGAGGTACCCCTCGTGCCACCAACACAGCTCGAGGCATGGACTCCACAAGACCTCTGGAGGTGTCCTGTGTTATCTATGCTCCAAGCCAATAGCAGCAGATCCTTCAAGTCCTGTAGGTTGTGAGGTGGGGCCTCCATGGATCAGACTTGTCTTTTCTGTACTGTACATCCCACAGATGGGGAATCTGGAGGCCAACGCCTCGAACGTTTTGCCGTGTTCCTGAACTCTCTCTCTTGTGTGGCAGGGCGCCTTATCCTGCTGGAAGAGGCCACGGTCATCAGCGAATAAAGGGGCGTATGTGGTCAGCAATAATCATCTGTGTCCTAGTAGCATCCACATGAATGCCAGGAACCCAAAGGTTTCCCAGCAGAACACTGTCCAGAGCGTCACTCTGCCTCTGCCGGCTTGCCTTCTTCCCATAGTGCACCCTGCTGCCATCTCTTCCCCAGTTAAACCACACACACGCACCCGGGCCATCCTGATTTGTTCAAATCCGAGAGACACACAGCAGGCTGAGGGGAGTGGGGCAGGGCCCTCCTCACTCACGCGCCAGCCTCGGGGGGCACTCCTTACCTCTGCGAACGAGAACGAGAGAAGTACTTCACGGATTTAGATTGGGTTTTTTTTTGAGAATTTGCTTGAACATTCCGGTTGATTTTGCGACTTCTCTCATTGCATTATGCATCATAGTTCACTTGTGGTACTGATTGATTTGTGCGAATCCGAGAGACACGTAGTGTGCTGAGGGACGGAGACCTCCTCATTCACTCGCCAACCTCAGCGTGTACCTTACCTCCGCTTAGCTAGCGAACGCTAATCCGAGGCAGATGCTGCGGGCCGAGGGGAAGGGAAAGCGTGACGTCAGGAATGGAGAGCAGGTTGGGGCCCTCCTCACTGTCCTGTTTCACTAATACACGGGCAGAGCCACGGGGGACAGCTAGTATATAAATAAAATCAAAAACTGAAGATGTATTTATATACATTATCACACACGTGCGCTTGGGAGGCAGTTAGAGGGTTCAAACTGGGGCATTTGCAAGTCGGATCGAGGGTAGGCGGTGGGTTCTAATGCCTCTTCTTCTCTTCCCACAGACCCTCTGAAGGTCACTTCCGGCTCTTATCCTGACCTCACTTCTCTCAAGGGATGACCTCACTCCACTTCCTGTCCTGCAAACACGCCCTTCTTGCCGTCCCGCTATAAATTCAGTTAATATGCAGTACATGGTACACGTCTCAGTCCTAAGAGACTACTCGGTTTTTCGCTTTACAATATTCGGACAGGTGGATCCGCTACTCCTTTTGACTTGTGTTGTGTCTTTCTACGACATAAAAAAAGAATTCTAGAATAGTTCCTTATTTCAACAAGACTGAATTTGGCCGATTCAAACGTTTTATTACAGTCGGTATAAAACAATTTCTGCTTCTGTTTGTTTTAAATTTTGGGAGTAAGTATCGCCACACAAAGAAGGTCAAATCTGGAAACAACCATTCAATCAGTGTGGCCCGTCCTTTCAAATCTTATCTGCTTTTCTCGTTGCTCTTTTGTTTTTACAATTCTTGAAGCCCTATAGGGCAGCACGGTGGCGCAGTGGGTAGCGTTGCTGCCTCGCAGTTCTGTACTTCTGTACTCGGGTTCCCCCCTGCGTGGAGTTTGCATGTTCTCCCCGTGTCTGCGTGGCTTTCCTTCGGGCGCTCCGGTTTCCTCCCACAGTCCAAAGACATGCAGGTTAGGTGCATTGGCGAATCTAATTAACCCTACTGTGCGCTTGGCGTATGTGTGTGTGCACGCCCTGTGGTGGGCTGGCGCCCTGCCCGGGGTTTGTTTCCTGTATTGGCTGGGATTGGCTCCAGCAGACCCCCCGTGACCCTGTAGTTAGGTTATAGTGGGTTGGATAATGGCTGGATGAAGCCCTAGATGTGATTGTCCACAGAGAGCAGACCTCCAACCTATGTTTACTTTTGTTAGTTACAGACAGACCCCCAAACCAGGCCAAGAATAAAAAAGTCAGTATGTTCTCAATAGGTCTAACCTGCTTAATCCAGACCAGGGTGACATCGGGGGGTCTGAAGCCAGTCCCACCTAGCATGGGGTGCAAGGCAGGAACAAACCCTGGACGTGGTGCCAGTCCGATGCAGGGTGAAGACACACACACACACTAAACAGCATCACCAATTCACCCAACTGGCATGTCTTTGGACGGTGGAAGGAAACCCACACAGACACAGTGACAAAATACAAAAATTAACTCTTTCCGGGCTGATGTCAACTTTTGTCAAAAGGAGGAGCTGACGATGGTAATCGACTGTAAACTGTGACAAAACCAACCGTTATGTTTTAGCTGGACTCTCGTTGCTAGAAGAAAGGTTAGATTCATTGGTTTGACCGAGATTCCCTGCACTCACGTGAGTAGCAAGGCACACGCAATGGCAAAAATGGCACTGATATCTGGCAAGAGATTAAAGCGAATGTGAAAAGCAAAATACTCTGCGGACGATGTCTTGCCTGTTACCCCTGAACTGGACTATGACTTGTTGGACTCATATTTTGATACAAGTGATCAAAAATGAATGTGAGGTTCCAGCTTCAACTGATTGGTCGCCAGCTAATTGTTGTACTGACAATGTTCGCCAGGAGGACTGACAATTAGGTAGAAACCAGATTGCAATGCACTGTGAATTTGTCCCAGCCACGCAAAGACAGCCTGGCAGCAAGCCTGACACATATTCTTGGCAAACTGGCAGCCACAGCATGCAGCAACAAACGTTTTTATGTTGATTTCTGTGTGAAAGCATTGCTTTTCAGAAACTATGTTTTTTGGAAAAAATATTCAGCCGTCAAAGAGTTAATGTAGGGGGGTCCCGGGACACAAAATCCAAGGAGGTCTCCTAACTGTGAGGCAGCAGTGCTACCACCGTGCCGCCCTGCTCTCAATTCGACATGTCTAACAGTTCCGTATAGAAAGACGTTGGGCTAGGATGAGGCACCAGTAGATAAACCGACTCCAGGAAAAAAAAAAAAAGGAAACAGTCGGGGAACTTGTGACCCTTAGAATAATTGAGCAGAATATCCGGATGAGGGAGAGACGACTTACGGCAAGAGAGGCAGGAGGAGCGGTGGGATGAAGGCGTTTGTCACGTTTAACTCCCTCCAGTACTTCCAGGCCAGGCAGTTCATCTGAAACACAAAAAGAAGGCATCAGAGTGGACAGCCCCACATTTACTTAGACAATGACCCCGATTCCACCGCAGGAGCCTCATAAACCCCTGAACCAGTACCCGCTAGTGACCCCAAACCTCTAAAGTCCAGGATGGGTTCCTCTCCCCCTATGCACAAACCCCAACCTCTCCTCCAGCATTATGATGGGTTTGTAGCACAGATCGGCACCCTTTAACTTTATTCTGCATTTCCTTCGTGGGCAGCCATGGTGGCGCAGTGGTAAAAAGACCAGGGTTTGCATCCCTGTGTGGCGTTTGCTGTGCTCCCCTTGTCTGTGTGGAATGGCTAAGATGGGGGGAGGCAGCATGTTGGCTGAGGTCTCCTGGACTCCGAACAAAGCTGAATCCTTATACAGTATGTGATATCAAGGCTTGGGGGGACGGTGCCCAAAAGCAGACCCTGTGAAAGCCCATTGTTGCACTCCTTGTGTGATTTTGGGCTATATATACAATAAATTGGTGTTGTTGGGCCCGCCGGTGTCCACCCACAGTTCAAAGGCATGCAGGTTAGGTGAACTGGCGACAGCAAATTGTGTGTTTGGTGTGTCTGTGTGTTCGCCCAGCGATAGACTGGCACCCTGTCCAGGGTTTGTTCCTCCCTTGCCCCCTCTGCCAGGTGTTATAGGCTTCCCCATGTGACCCTGGTCTGGATTAAGCAGACATGAGACAACATTTTCTTCATCATTCCATCCACTTGCTAACTTGCGTTGCCAATTCACGATCACAGAGAGCGGGTTCCCTATCCTCGTGGGACTCCAGTGCCAATCCCAGAGAGGGCATCAGTATGAGGCTGGACCCACTTGATACGAGTACAAAATGAAGTTGACCAGTGTGCAAATTGAATTCAAGTAAAACAAGTCCTACTCCACATGCACTTGTCCTCTCAAATCTGTAATCTGGATATTTGACATCACAGTGCCAATGGCAGCAGGTCTCTTATAACCAAGCCAGACGTTCTTACGCATGTTTAGGGGGGCTGTGGTTTGTTAAAATAGTTCTTTTTTTAGATTCTGTAAAGTTTTATATTTCCCCATGAAGGCAAAAAAAATGCATACAGTATCATCCATCCATCCATCCATTATTCAACCTGAAAATCCTAACTACAGGGTCACGGGGGTCTGCTGGAGCCAATCCCAGCCAACACAGGGCGCAAGGCAGGAAATATCATCCATCTCTTTATTGGTCTTAAAGATCCATGGACTCCCCCTGTCTGGTTGCACCCATCATCCCTCCACTGACTGCCCGGCTCTTTTTACCTGAAAGGCTGACAGGAGGTGAAAGTTCCTCTCGAACAGCGAAAAGTTGTACAGAAAGGTTTTGCTGTCCATGGTCTGGATCTGCTCACAAGAAATTCCTTTCACCAGCTGCCCTGTACTGAGACACAAAGAAGGCATAAACTCACAAACCTTGAGAGGTCACCGTCACCGACGTAAAGCTGTGAGAGGAGCCGCTAGTGAAGGGTACGAGCGGACTCTACTCTTAAAACTCCGTGGTTTATATTCAAGACATCACGCGGGCCTGTGCTGGCTTGAGATGAACGTTCACAACGCGTCCGTCCCAACAGGCCTCATCACTTCATGGATTTAGGGGCACACGCACCTCAGGAGGTCCACCGGAGGGACACTCTTGGAGAGAGCGTCGTAGAGGAAGACGGCCTAAAGAGGGGAAAGAAGCAAAGGACAGTCACCACCAACTCATCACAGGTGATAAGCACAATGTGGACAGCAGAGAAGTTCAATCAACGCCCAGTACGTCACCGCGGTCTTGGTGTTCAGTAAGCTTTACACTCACGTGCATGGCCTGCTCATTAAATATACTGCTCAAAAAAATGAAAGGACCCCTTTGTAATCTGAGAATAACATCAAGTCAGTGACACTTGTGGGCTGTTGATCTGGTCAGTGAAGTAGCAGAGGGGCTTGTTCATCAGTTTCAGCTGCTTTGGTGCACTAGAGGGGCAACAATGAGACGACCCCCAAAACAGGAATGAATGGGTTAACAGGTGGAGGGAGGCCACTGACATTTTTCCATCCTCATCTGTTTTGTCACTCGTTTTTCATTTGGCTACGGTCAGTGTCACTACTGGAGGCATGAGGCCATACCTGGACCCTACAGAGCTGGCACAGATAGTCCAACTTCTCCAGGATGGCAGGCACATCAATACGTGGCATTGCCAGAAGGTTTGCTGTGTCTCCCAGCACAGTCTCAAGGGCATGGAGGAGATTCCAGGAGACGTGCAGTTCCTCTAGGAGAGCTGGACAGGGCCCCTCGTAGAAGGTCCTAAACCCATCAACAGGACCCACCAGAGGAACAGGATGAGCACTTCCAGAGCCTACAAAATGACCTCCAGCAGGCAGGCAGGCAGGCCACTGCTGTGAATGTCTCTGACCAACCATCAGAAACAGACTTCATGAGGGTGGCCTGAGGGCCCAACAATGTCCTCTAGTGGGCACTGTGGAGCTCAACTGGCATTTGCCATAGAATACCAGAATTGGCAGGTCCACCACTGGCACCATGTGCTTTTCACAGATGAGAGCAGGTTCACCCCGAGCACATGTGACAGACGTGAAAGGTTCTGGAGAAGCCGTGGAGAATGTTATGCTGTTTGTGACATTGTTCAGCCTGACCAGTTATGTGGTGGGTCAGTGATGGTCTGGAGAAGCATATCTATTGAGAGACATAATGGCCTAGAGAAGCATATCCATTGAGGGATGCACAGACCTCTACAGGCGAGACCCTCTTCATCGGATTTTTCACTCGTTTTGTGTTTTACTACACTCAGTGTCACTACTGGTAGCATGAGGCCATACCTGGACCCTACACAGTTGGGTGGCACAGGTAGTCCAACTTCTCCAGGATGGCAGGCACATCAATATGTGCCATTGCCAGAAGGTTTTCTGTGCGTCTCCCAGCACAGTCTCAAGGGCATGGAGGAGATTCCAGGAGCCAGGCAGTTACTCTAGGAAAGCTGCACAGGGTCCCTTGTAGAATGTCCTTAACCCATTAGCAGGACCCACCAGTATCTGCTCCTCTAGGCAAGGAGGAACAGGATGAGCACTGGCAGAGCCTACAAAATGACCTCCAGCAGGTAGGCCACTGGTGTGAATGTCTCTGACCAAACAATTAGAAACAGACATCATGAGGATGGCCTGAGGGCCCGACGTCCTCTAGTGGGCACTGTGGAGTTCGATTGGCATTTACCATAGAATACCAGAATTGGCAAGTCCACCACGCGCACCCTGTGCTTTTCACAGATGAGAGCAGGTTCACCCCAAGCACATGTGACAGACGTGAAAGGGTCTGGAGAAGCCGTGGAGAACGTTATGCTGCCTGTGACACCGTTCAGCATGACCAGTTTGGTGGGGTGTCAGTGTGGGTATATCTGGGGAGGCATATCCATGGAAGGACGCACAGACCTCTATGGGCTAGACAACGGCACCTTGACTGCCATTAGGCATCGAGATGAAATCCTTGGACCCATTGTCAGAGCCTATGCTGGTGCACTGGCTCCTGGGTTCCTCCTGGTGCACGACAATGCCTGGCCTCGTGTGGCGAGAGTATTCAGGCAGTTCCTGAAGAATGAAGGAATTGATACCATTGACTGGCCCCCATGCTCTGACCTCAATCCAATAGAACACCTCTGGGTGGGACATTATGTTTCAGTCCATCCAACGCCGCCAGGTTGCACCTCAGACTATCCAGGAGCTCAGTGATGCTCTGGTCCAGATCTGGGAGGAGATCCCCCAGGACACCATCTGTCGTCTCATTAGAACGTTGTCAGGCATGCATACAAGCACGTTTATACAGACTACTGACTACGATTCGGAGTTGCTGCAATGACATTTCGCCAAATGGACTCGCCTGCCTGCCACATCGTGTTTTCCATTTTGATTTTCGGGGTGTCTTTGAATTCAGCCCTCTGTAGGTTGAGACTTTTCATTTCCATCAAACGATGTGCCATCCGTTTGTTCCTAACACATTACCATATCAGTCCATATCAGCAGAGATATCCAGCAGCATTTTTTCCCATTGAGATATGATGTCTTTTCAAAGTGTTCCCTTAATTTTTTTGAGCAGTTTATTATCTTACAATTTACAGTGCCTTCACAAAGTCTTCAGACCCCTTCACTTGTTTCCACCTTGTGCCACATGAAGTAAAGCTCAGATTACTGGAGTTTTGCGGTGGTAGTTGCCCTTCTAGAAGTTTCTCCCATTTCTACACAGGTTTTCTGATGTTCAGCCAGACTGACCACCGGGTTCTCGGTCACCTCTCTTAACCAAGGCCCTTCTCCCACATTTGCTCACCTCTAAGAAGAGTTGTGATTAGAACATTAGAACAAGAGGAGGCCATTCAGCCCAACAAAGCTCACCAGTCCTGTCCGCTTAATTCTTCTAAACAAAACATCAAGTCGAGTTTTGAGGGTCCCTAAAGTCCAACTGTCCACCACACTACTTGGTCACTCATTCCATGTGTCTGTGGTTCTCTGTGTGAAGAAAAACTTCCTAATGTTTGTGTGAAATTTACCCTGAACCAGTTTCCAACTGTGTCCCCGTGCTCTTGATGTACTCGTTTTAAAGTCACCGTCTTGACCCACTGGACTAATCCCCTTCATAATTTTGCATACTTCAGTCAGGTCTCCTCTTAAACTGTAAAGGCTCAGCTTTTTTAATCTTTCCTCATAACTCATCCCTGTAGTCCCCGGAATCAGCTTATCTGCTCTTCCCTGGACTTTATCCAGAGCTACTATGTCCTTTTTGTAGCCTGGAGACCAAAACTGACCACAGGACTCCAGATGAGGCCTCACCAGTGTGTTATAAAGCCTGAAGCCTATTGTTCCCAACCTATTCCACTTCAGAGCTATGGAGGCCATTGTGTTCTTGGAACCTTCAAAACTGCAGAATTTGTTTTTGGTGGCCTTCCCCAGATCTGCACTTCGACGCCATCCTCTCTCTAAGTTCTGCAGGCAATTCCTTTGACCTCATGGTTTGGTTTCTGCTCAACTTTGGGACCTTCTATAGAGAGCCGTGTGCCTTAGCTTATCATGTCCAGTCAGTTAAATTGACCACAGGTGGCACATCTCAACGTTGATCAATAGAATGGGATGCACCAGAGCCAGATGTCAAGGGTCAGAGTGAAGGCTCTAAAAACTTGTGCCAATTGGATACTTCAGGTTTTTATTTTCAATAAATACAAATAAGCTCCACCCCCTGCTCACTTTGCTTGCCAACCCCCGGAGGCGAGCACTAGGCACCCACTATCTCATGGCTGAGACGCTTGAAGGGTGTTGGGGTACTCCACTGTTAGAGAATATGAGAGAGTATGCGGGGCGCAGGAGGAGGACGGTTTGGTCCGTAGTTATTATAGATAGAAAATCAGTTACTTGAGTATTTCACTACAACTGTCTATTTCAAATATCAATGAATATTAAAACATAATAAAAAGGTAAAAAAGTAAAACGTAATCATTTCAAAACAAAAAGTATATAAAACAATTAAATTACATTAATCCAACAAAAACAATATTTTGAATTACTTTATCCTCTAACTCACATTCTATAAACGTCGCTTTTTTGCATTTCTGTTCGCATATTGTTTGGGATATTTTTCTCTTTTTGTTTTGTTTATTGGGCGATTCTCTTTGTTCTTGATTTTTATTACATGCAGCTCGTTTTTGTTCATTTTCTTTCTTCGCCGTTCATCATCAGCTCTTGCCGCACCTTTTCTATCGCGATCTAAAATTCGACGTTCTTGAGTAGATAAATTTGCTTTCCTGCCTCGCCAGTATAACCGATTGCGTTGAAGGACGAGTTACCACTGAGAGTGTCGAAGGGTGGGATGGAGAGAGGATGTGCGCAGTAGGAGTAATGATTGGGCGAGCGGTGAGGAGGGGCGTGGTCAAAGCTGAATATTGCAGGCACGACGAAAAACTTTTTTAATTTGATAGAGAGATGTAAAGAACCTTAAAGTCCTGTTTTCACTTTGTCACTCTGGGGGTATTGAATGGTTGGTTGATGAAGGAAAAAATTAATCAATCATTTTTAGGACAAGGCCACAACATAACAAAATGTGTAACAGTGAAGGGTTTCTGAAGGCACCGTATATTTGTAAAGGGAATATGAGAATTAAGCGGTAATGGATACAAGCTGACGTAAAACAACAGTCACAATGGCTTATTCGTAGTTTGACCATGCACAGTGCAGCACTCTCCCATTAGTGTAGATGAAGCCAAGGACAACTAAACATGGACCCTCCGCTGTAGGATTGAACAGCGCGCCATAGTAGGACTTCTTTGGGCAGAGGGAGTGAAACCTGTTGAAATTCACCGAAGGATCAGAAATACTGGAGGACTTCAGAAAGAGCACAGGAAGGCAACTTTACGAAGCGTTTCCCGTGGACGTAACAGCCGGGAAGGTGATTGATCTGAAAGTACGTCTGTACGTCATTCCTTATTGAATACATGTGCTTGATATCGGGCTTATCTGTCATTCAGTGTGCATGCCTTGGCCTTTCCATCTCGGTATTCGTTACGAGATGTTGTTGTGAAGAGGCAACAATCGTGCGCAGCTTCACGCAAAATCCTACCTTATTACATTTTCCTTCTTCTTTTTCTTCTCCCACTAGTACTTTAAATATTATGATTATGTTTGTGGTGAAGCCGTAGTGGTAGTATCAGCAAACTATGAAACGTCATCATGATTGCCAAGAAAACAACAAAACACTTTCATGAGGGCCAGGATGTCGTAAAATGGTGACGTCATTCATTCTCAAATGTGAACTCGGGCTCCTCGCTGAGAGTAGGTGTAGAAGCTATTCATAGACAGTTCTCATGTCCTGCTCTGAGGTAGGACCAATTCTTACCCTAGTCAGAGAGGTTTAGTGCAACTCCTAGAAGTAATTCTGCGACAATTGATAAATACGGGCAGTAAAGTGGGTTATCGTGGACCCCAACGCTCCCTCCTGAAACTGCACTGGGAGAAGAGCTGGTCAACTATTCATTAGGAATCCACATTGTTCCTCCGGCATCTCTGACTCTCCATCCTGCACCCTTGTCCTTAACCTTATCTTTCTAGTCAAGAGATTCCAGAACTGGCTGATAATATGGTATCTTAGTGGGGGTCTCTTACAAACAGCCACTAACACCTTCAGTGCACTGCTGTGGATGGTTACCTGGCTTCGTCGGAGTTGTTTTTCTTCCAAGGCAGATGGTTCAACATCTTGTACCTGCAGCAAGGCAGACAGCGAGACCTCGGTGAACAGCACACTAGGAATCTGTCTCATGGCGGACGTTGTGTTTGCACTAGTGAGCACCTGAAAACACACAGCAACAGATCAGTCACAGCTCAGACCCCTTCCAGAGAAACCCACCCAGCCTCCCGACCCACAAATTCACCACGTCGTGGCATACCTGACTAACAACAGCCAGCTGCTGTGCGGGGTTCAATTCGGATGCATACTGGGACAGGGTGCCTTCCAGGGCCCGACCCAAATCTTCAGCACTGATGCTGTAGAAAAGATTGGCGTCAATCCCCGAAATCAAGGGTCCTAACTGGCTGATGTTGGTGAACGACAGCAGCTTGAGAAACAAGGAAAGTACATCAGCACACATCTCACCCTAACCCTTTGCAGATAACAGAACCGAAAACCATTCCTCCCCTCCCAGGACCCTCACCTTGTGCTCACCAATGAACTTGTGAGCGAGGATGAGAATCTGACTCCGAGTCCAGCCGGAAACCTGCTGCAGAACCCCAATAGACGCTTGAACAGCCTGCGGGGACAGTGCCTCCAGCTGGCCGGGGGCCAAACCTACAACAGCGTCTGACACCGAACCCAACGACTCATTCAGCGTTTGGTTCTTCATTACAATCTCCAGGAGCTGGGATTTGAGCTGTGGGATCACAGAAGACTCAGTCCAGCCAAGTGTGTGCCATTACAGTGAAATTAAGACCCTTCACAATGCATTCTGGGTAACTGCAGCGCTAGCGGCTTCCAAAATGGTAAAAACAGCCAATTGGCTCTTTGATCTGGGATATGGATGTTGCAACCAGTAATAGGGAGTTGCAGCACCCCATATCCCACCAGACACAACTTCACAGACCTAAGTCCTGGGTGCAAATACAAAGTTTATTAATGAAAATTACTTTTACAGAGGCTTCTTAATATGCACAGTCATACTTCTGAACCCTTCTTCTATTCTTACATTCCTCCCAGGTGAGTTTTGTCCTCCTCCACCCGACTCATCCCCACCTGGATGAGGTCAAGCGCCTCTTTAATATTTGACCCGGGAGTACTTCCAGTGCCAGGGCATAGTCCATTGAAAGCACTTCCGGGGTCAAACGGAAGTTCCAAAAAGTAAAGATCATGTAACCTTGCAGCATAAATATACAGTAGCACCGATGGAACCCAACAAGGCTGCCCTCTGGGACTCCTTGTTGAAAAGAAGAAAAAGAAAAAGATGATGAAGAAAAAGATAAAGAAAAAAGATGATGAAGAAGATGAAGAATAAGATGATGAAGAAAAAGAAAAAGAAGATGAAGAAAAAGAAAAAGAAGAAGACAATTAAGATAAAGAAAAAAGAAGACAATGAAGAAGATGAAGGAAAAGATGAAGAAGTTGATGAAGAAGAAGAAAAAGCAACAGTATAAGAAATTGCAAGATACAAAAGGATTGCAAGAATATCCTTTGTTTTCTAATAGGAATATTGCCAAAAAGTAGTCAGTAGAGACATCTGCTTAAGACGGGTGCCTCCTTACCTTCTGCACATCTGACTGGCTACCTCGGAGCTGGTTGCACTTTATCAGTTGATGCAGAAGGTTCCGGGCATCAGCAGGTCGCAGCTGTTGCACGTTGTCATAGAAACATACCAGCAGTCCAAGCCTGGAAAGAAGACGGAATAGAGAAATAGCATCTGACTGTCACCAAAGCAAATGTCACATTAGCATTGAGCAGCTCCCTCATCTGCATGATACAAAGAGGCTACAAGCACACAGTAGTGGGAAGGAGACACCCGATACGGACGACGTCTTTAACTGGCTGTACTCCGGATACTGTCGGCTACTTGACTGCAATGGAAAGCAGGATACTAAAATCTAACCAGATTCCTGTGCACTCTTGGAAATAAAAGTGAAGATTAGGGATCTCAGAGAGAATCGGGTCCCAAAACTGGGAGATTTGACAGGATCCAAAGTCTTGAACTCAATTTCCAGGTGTCTCAGTTATTGTCCTGGAGGGATAAAAACAAGAGCGGTGTTTGGGGGTGCCAAGTGGGGCGACTGTCCTAGGCCCCGCGCCTAAGGGGGCCCCGCTTTAGAGGTCCACGTGTCCCATTCGAGTGGATTTGTCAAGTTGTATTCAGTGCGCGGACACCCAGCCATTTGAAGCAGCACAGTGTTTCCCACTCAGTATTTCTGTGTCCAGTGGAAGGTGTTTTTGGTGCTTTTGGTGAATGGACACTCAATTGTTTTGTTGAGCTTTTTGGTCAAATGGCCCCCATGCCGTCACAGGCCCCTGGACACACACCCAGAATGCCCTGATGGAAGATTGGCCCTGTACCTGCATACTATTTGAGGCTGAGGGAATCAGGCCCTAATGAGCAAATGTGAAAGATGGTGAAATGTGGTTTGGTAAGATTCCAGGATATAAAGCTGCAGAGCAGTGAGATGAAATAGGACTAGAGTGGAGCCCCCTCGCCTCCCAGATGATCTCTCACCTGTATACAATAGAAGTGTTACTCATGTCAAACCCAGAGCCATTGATCCGTTTGAGGAAGGCTCTGGCAGTCCCATGTTTGATATCATACATGGAGTCCAGCTGCTTGGTGGCATTGTCATAGTTGATGAACATCCTTATCTGTAACAGAGAATACAGGAGCTCATGGGTTGTTAACAGTCAAAAACATTGAGGAGACAAGATAAATGGAAGCAAAGGAGAACAATCCACAAATAAATATCAACACACTCCAAAATCACTGCAGACTGTGCAGCGCCACCCAGCTCTGTAGACAGCGGGACACAACCTGACATTAAAGAGCAGAGAATGGAGAGCTCTACACCACACTCACCTCGCCCAGACTGATTTTATGGATTTCCTTGACAGGCAGGTGGACGACGTACCTCCCCAGGAACCACAGGTTTTCAGCGGTGACCCAGGAACTGGAAACTTCTGTAGGGTTCAAAGAGTGACAAGTCAGCTTAGTGCCCCAGTAAAATAAAAGTCACCACTCCATCGAAACACCAGCTCTTTGTGCTCCATTAAGAAGCCTGACCTCACCATGCGGAGTGAGTTAAAAATGTGTGGGCAACAAAACAAGACGGCCACTTAGGCATAAAGTAGAGTCTGTGTGGCACCTTAGAAATATTAGATAGATAGATAGATAGATAGATAGATAGATAGATAGATAGATAGATAGATAGATAGATAAAGGCACTATATAATAGATAGATAGATAGATAGATAGATAGATAGATAGATAGATAGATAGATAGATAGATAGATAGATAGATAGAGTAAGGCACTATATAATATAGATAGATAGATAGATAGATAGGAGTAAGGCACTATATAATATAGATAGATAGGTAGGTAGATAGATAATGAAAGGCACTATATGATAGATAGATAGATAGATAGATAGATAGATAGATAGATAGATAGATAGATAGATAGAGTAAGGCACTATATAATATAGATAGATAGATATGATCCTGAAGTGTTTCCATCGGGCAGTGGCCCTGGCACCACAAGTACTCCTGGGTCCTTAATAAATGGGACTGCACTCCCTTACCCAGGCGAGTCGGAGCTGGGAGGACATGCAGCAACACTCAACTGGAGGAGGGCAGTGCGCTGGTGAGAATAATTAGTTTGTGGAGAGAAAAACCTGTGCTATTGCTAACATGTAGAGGTATTGTGTATTTTGGTGCAATAAACACACCTTTATTTGAACCCGGGACTCTGTGTGCATTTGTGTTGGGGGTATGAGGCTCGCTGATGCCCTGCTTTGTATCACAATAGATAGATAGATCACAGGCCTGCAGGGGGCAAGTTTATACCGTCCACACATACCAGTAACAGTGTTTGAAGTAACTGGCCCCGCACACCCCAAAGGCCACCTCTGCATACCAAATTAATGTTATGACAGATAGCTCACATAACAATTATAAGAAATTTGACAAACGACAGGAGACCATCCAGTCCATTAAGCCTGCTTTCTTAGCTCATAACTCAGTTGTCCCAACATCTCATCCTGATCCTTCTTAAAGGTTCTCAGGTGTTCTGTTCAAACTCCATGTCTTGGTACTTTCTTTGCATGGGAATTCTTGGGCTCTTGGGCTTCCTGGCCTTCAGTCCTACATTCACTTCCCCTGAATGCCCACTGGTGTCCTTAAGTCTGTGGTTCACCATTTAATTCTGCTGGATCTGCTTTATTGAGGTCTTTTAGAATTTTAAAGATCTGGACGAGGGCTCCACGCCGTCTCCTCTACTCAGAGCTAAACAAGTTTAATTCTTCGAGCCTATCCCAGTCAGACGTGTTCTTAAGTCCTGAGATACACCTGGTTGCTCCTCTTCAAGTGCTGCTGTGTCTTTCTTGTAGTGTGAAAATGTAAAAATTTACAATCATCATAGCCACAAACACAGTCTTGTGAAAACTGCTGGACCTCCAGAAGAAGCATTGTGCACTGTATGAATGGAGGAAGACCCGGTCAATGACTGTCGAGAGACATTTGTTAGGTGAACTAGGATGTCACAATCTTGGAGACGTTATCCTGAGAAGGAAATCGGATGTGACCAGATCGGCCTTGTATTGTGGAGATTTGGTTGGAGAACCACTGCAGACCTCCAGAACAAACACCGCAGACACCGGAGACTCCTGCTCAGGCCATTTTCTAATATGGCAGCGGTATGGGCCTGCTCGACTGGTCCCACTACCTCCCAAAAGACAGAGACACATAAAAAGGCAGAGTAAGACCTCCCCCGCCTCCCCCCGTCCACAGCGGCCATTACCGGTCAACTTGGAGGACTTCTGTAGCCCTGCGGTGATCCAGTCATAGACGGCTCTCTGGGTACTGACAGACAGCTTGTCGTAGAGGTCCTTAAAAATGGCTGTTCTACAAGAGAAGCATGAAAGGGTCACCTTAAGATTTCAATTTTCAATTATTTCTATCCTGGACCCTTCACAAAACATTGACTCAAGAAGGTTCACATATTGTGAAGTAAAAATGCCTTTCTGTCTCCTTCTCTGATGACCACCGGAGGGCCCCACTGGGAACTGCTTACCTCACAGTCGCTATCACAACTCACCCACATCCACCCTCTACTAACCCCTGCTTGACTCTAAACCTTGACGTCCATTTTGAAAATGTGCCATCAATCAAAGCGGCCGAACGACCAACCAAGTTTCAGATTTGCTGCCGTGGAGTTTCATGATCTTCTCCCAAACAACGCCCCCTAAATCGTAGCCTCAGACTAAAGAAACCAAAAAGAGGTCTACAGGGCCTACATATTCCGGAAGGTGTCCTCAGGCATGTCCCGGGGGAATTCTCCAAGCAGGTCCTTCTGGACGAACTCGCCGGAGGAAAGCCTCATGACGGCCCCCATCAGCTCCACGCAGTCGGCGGTGTTGAGTGCTGGCAGACACCGTTCCCTCACGGTGATGAACAGGGACCGGTTCCCACTGGGGCTCTGCATCAGGGCCTCTTTAATCAAATCGAAGTCGATGTCAATAAGTGCAGTCTGCAAGACACAAAAGGTGGGCTTAGGTGGAGGTGAGGAGGACACCTTCAGCCTGTAAGATTAGATTTTATTCTGTTATCAATCACACAACTGCTGCCCCCTGGGATGGTCATGCCGGGTTTGTTGCTTTGTTGAAAATCACAATAAAGAAGGATACAGGAAGAGCCTCTGGTCTCCACGCAAAACATCTAGGAATCTGCTACCCAATGAAGAAGAAAAAACCCTGGATATGTCATCATGGGCAAAATAACCAAAGGAGAGTCCTTACGTGGGTCACCTCAGCCCATAGGAACACACAAGAGCCCAATATCTTAATTTGGTCCATGGAAGAGGCAACTGGCATCTCATCCAGAGCACAGACTTCATTTATGTCACCTCGGCTCAGAGGAACCTCAAAAAAAGCCTTCAAGTATCTCACCTTTGATTCAAAAGCAACTGGACAGATGTCAAGTGTGTCACCACCGCTTAGATGAACTGCAACAAACGTTTCTTGGAATCTCACCCTGGTCTGAAGAAGAGTTTGCATGTATCTAACCTGAAGAAGAACCAGGCATGTGGCCTCTGCCCAGGAGTATCACAGAAGTGGGTCCTCTTCTTTTGCTCTGGTAATGGAGGTTGAACTGACCCCATTGCGATTTTGTTGCGACCAAAGTGGACAACCCAAGGTATTTCAAACAGGTCCATAGTAATGAAATGGAGTACAAATGCAAGATCTTGAACTCTAAACCAGAGCCAACAAACCCCCAGGCACACCGGAAATGAACCGCCAGGAACTTTGGGAGACCCCCTGGATACATAGGGTGGAGGGCAGTCCGTAGCAGTGATTGGCATGTGGCCCTGCCTCTTGGAGGGGGTGACCACCCACAAAAACCCTTAGAACATAAGAAAGGCAATAGAAAACAAAGCAGATGACACACAAAGATAACATCAACATGGCAGGCCGACTATTGGGGAACCACCCACATAACCCATGGAAGAAAGCAGATAATACATAAAGGTAATATCGACATACCTCAAAGGCTACCAATCACTCAATGTGGCCTACTGATACAGAAGGGCATGAACCACAGACACCCACAGTATACCAATCTGAACCTCAAAAATCCCAGCCTGGTCCAACAGTGGGTTAAAGTGAGGCTTCCTTCTTCTCGCACATCCACCTACCTGCATGCAAACCCCAACCCCATCGGTAAAAAGACACAAACCTGCTCCTTCCGCCCACAAAGCAGCAGCCTCATGGCGGTCAAGAACTGTTGGTTGTCCAGTGTCATCAGCTCGGACAGCAGCTGCTTCGGTTCGGAAATCAGGTCCATCTGGTAGTTCCTGAGGATCGACTGAAAGAGAAAAAACAGAACAAGCAGGGGCTGACGAGGGGGGGTCCTGAAATCTGTGCAGCTCAAAAGGGGCCAAATGTTTACCCACCCTGACTGAACTCCGGGGGTGGTGGGCGTTTACAAAACACTTAGGGCGGCGCTTCTCAACCTGAAGTAACAAAAAAGGGGGACGTGAAGATGTGAAAAAAAGAAAACAAGAATCGAAAATATGAAAAATACATCTACTGAAACCAAAACAAATGAACTTAAACGACATTCTGATACTAGAAAAATAAATCTAGAGTTAGATAAATGTCGATAAAAGTTAAGTAGGTATAATAAAACTTGTAGCGGTGTATCGGCAGCAAAAAATATAGGAATACATTTTATTAGGGTTTCAAAAAAACATTAGGGGGGCGCGATTAAAACTGTTATGAAAACTCGGGTCGCAAATACTTAAAGGTTGAGAAACGCTGAATTAGGGGCGTTTTCCAAAAGAGCCCAAAGGAATATTCACCTTATCAGAATAACGGATAGCGGCTTATTTCGTCTCCCCACTGTGCCACATAAAGTGGACCTTGCTGCCACCGCTACTTGTCATTTTCTGCCACTTGCCCGTGGCCATCATACGCTGCATTTACATTGACTTATTTGGTTGACTTCTTTATCCAAGGCGACTTACCTCATAAATGATACAATTGCTTTTATTTGTTTCGCTTTTCCGATTGGAGCACAGGCAGGTCAAGTGACTTGCTCATGGTCACATGGTGTCAGTAGTGGGATTTGTGCCTGCAACCTCCGGGTTTGAAGTCCAAAGCCTTAACCACTGCACCACACTGCACACATCTCCTTATATAATACGTCCAGGATTTTAAATCACCTGTAGCTCGCAAACCGTTTGACCGATTGACCTGAAATGTGGTACACATACACTACGTGACGTCTACTGTCCGCTTTCGGGGTGATGATTGACCTCCAAGGTTATTCCTCTTTTTATTTAAATTTTATTTTATTGTACAGTAGAACCAACTCTCAGCAGCGGCCAGCAAGGCGGCCATGTGGCGCATGCGTATGGGCGCCGTTCTCATCCCTACCACCTTCGCCATCACTTCCCCTACCTCTTCATATCTTGAGGCAGATTGAAGACTTAAGTGCCAGTGTGCCAGTGTGACGGGATAGCCCTGCTGCATATGTTCCGGGGGAGCAACCATGGGCAGCTCAATACCTCCCCTGGGACGTTTGGTGGCAACCTCCATGGCCAACGGTGATTCCCCGACCCAGCGTTTCTCAGCCTTTACGTATTTGCGACCCGAGTTTTCATAACAGTTTTAATCGCGCCCCCCTAATGTTTTGTTGAAACCCTAATAAAATTTATTCCTATATTTTTTGCTGCCAATACACCATTACAGTGTTTTATTATACCTACCGACATTTAGCTAACTCTATATTTATTTTTCTAGTATCAGAACATTGTTTAAGTTCATTTGTTTTGGTTTCAATAGATGTATTCTTCATATTTTTGATTCTGGTTTTCTTTATTTCACATCTTCGTGGCTCCTTTTTTCTTACTTCGCGCCCCACAGTTTGAGAACCACTGCTCAAACCTCCCGCAGGGCTCCTTGGGAGATGGAGTCCTCCACAGCCCGGTTGGGAGCTAGGGGGGGGCTGCTAGCGGGTGCTGCATGGATTCCATTGCCCGGCTGGACAAATCTTAAGCCCCACCCGGAAGTACAATTGGGACCAGGTGGTCAAGCACCTGGAACACTTCCGGGTGGGCAATGAAAGGGGTCACCAACACTCAGGGGCCAGAGTCAGGAGGTGGAGGATGAAGCTAGACGGGAGGAGTGGTGGTGCCAGCAAAGTGCCTTAAAGTGCTTTTAGGACCGTGTATTGCCTGTGGGGTTCACGGGGAAGGCGTGCCCCACAGGTGAAGAAAAATAAAAGTTCTTAGTGTTTTACACGTGCTGAGTCTGTGTCGGGTCGGGCGCTACATAGCGTCCATATCACACCAGCTTAAGTGAAAAATTTAAGGAAAACGTATTAAGTAATTGCAACACAAACACTGACTTAATCAGGTTTAACGCGAAAAGATGTCAGCGGAAGAAGAGAAGAAGCGGGTCGCTAGGGTGGAGAAAAGAAGAGAAGAGCCGCTCACTAAGGAACAAGCACATCAACCTCTGAGCAAACGAATGCTGAACGTACAGAGAAAGAGCATGAAAACTAGGAATGCTCAAGCCAAGTGGATTTATCAGCACAATAACCGCCACTGTGCTGTGAGAGAATAAAGGGAACATCAAGGGTAACATACATAGTTATTGCGTATGAAGCAGTTTGGTGTGCGGTGCACATTGAAAAGAAATACATAACATTTGTCTTAGGAATAACGTGAAGAGACTGCAGAAATGGTCCACTAATGACCAGAATGTTCCAGAAGATGGTTCAAGAAACGGGCCGACGTCTCGTTCTTTCATGTGCCCAGGCTGACTTGCCAGTTGCCACGTATGCAGCTTTCCATAAAAGAATAAGAGCTGAACTTAGGAGATCTTGGAAGATAAGAATGTAGTAGAAATGAGACTTTTATTTGGGTATGCAAGCCGATGAACCAATCAGAGTAGGCATTAATTCGGCCCTGCTATGCAAATTCAGTTGTCGATAAGAATGACGGTCGCTGTCTCTGTTCCGGGGCCTCTGCACGGGGTACTGTCCCTTAGTAGACCGATGTAACAGGGTGCTCCCTCTTCCTGAAGAGAAATCAAAGACGCATCGAGCAAGCTTCCTCCTGCCTGGTTTCTGACTCAAAAGAGGTCCTAATTGAGGATAAATTTCGTTCTTTAAATATATTTCCAATTTATTTCTACCACAGTACACATGCCAAATAAATACAGTGGTGCCTCGTACTTTGAACGATTCTAACTTTGAACGTTCCAGAGTTCGAGCGCTAAATTTGAGAGAAATATGAGAAATATGATGAACTCTGCACACAGTGAAAAAAAATGCAGCAATGGATGGCGCTTACACAGCGAACGTACAGTCTTAGTCCCCGACCTTTATTCTTACCGAAGTCTCCAGTCCTGTCCTGCTGGTGTACCGTGTGGCCTGCTAACTGGATAGTTGTGTCCAGAATAAGTGAATGATAGAAGTAGCAGAATCCAACTGTTCTTAACGATCTTATTTGCTGCAACCTGTAGCTTCAATTCGTCCATCTTATTTGAGAGAGATCTTACGTTGGTGAGGAAAAAATACTAGGAAGACGCGGCTTGTGTGGACCACCTACATAGCCTCACCAGCCCTGCTTCTGCCTCCGTATCCTACCTGTGGGGATCGCAATCTGCAGGGAGCCTCGGACGGCTGGCTATGTCCGCTGGGATTGCGTGGAAACGGAGAAACTCAGCAGTAACAGTCCGCTCGCTGCACAGGCCTATTTTTAGGAGATCGTGCTGGCTGTAGATGTTCTTCGCCCAACAGAATGTCATAATGACGAATAGCAACACGTACAGAAAAGAACAAACAAGGCGAGTCTGCGTCTACACACACCACCGTACGTTTAATTTCATTATACAGTATTTACCGTATATACTCGTGTTTACGTTCTCCCGCAGATAAGTCGCGGCATGATTTTACCATATAATTTCTGGTATTTTATAAGTCAAATGCGGAAAACTCACACTACTGGTCCAATAGATTTTGATATGCTAATGCCCACCTGAGTACGGAAACGTATCAGGGCCACAGAGAAGAAAAAACTAAATACGGACACTGAAGAAAAACAAAAGTGAATGTCGAGAATCAAGCCAACATGCCGACTTTATTCTCGACATTTCCAATTTAATCTCAATGTTTATGTCGAAATTGCAGTCGACATGCCGACTTTATTCTCAACATTTCCACTTTAATCTCGATGGAACTGATTCTGAATTTGGAAGTAAGGGACCCCCCGCTCCCAGGAACAGATTTACAGCAATGTCGTGGCAGAGTCAGAAGGTCTATAAGATTTAATCCCAAAGCACACAAGTCTCAAAAATGCCCACTAGAGGGGGAAATCCTGTCAAAAACCCCTGTTAGATACAAAATGGAGCACATAGAATCTTTAGACGATATAAGATTTATTATCACAAAAATGCTCTGTAAGTACATAAAACTCCATAGATCACACAAGGCCAAAAAGGAGCAGCCAGCAAGGTGCAATCCAAGATGAACAAGTCTCAAAACACAATCCATAAGTAAAAAAAAAAAACCAGAGCAAAATGGCCAAAAATCCCATGAATCAAAATGACAAATCCCCTGGCACACCAGAAATGAACCACCAGGAACTGTGGGAGACCCTCTGCATTTATAGGACAGAGGGCAGTCCCTGGCAGTGATTGGCATGTGGCCCTGCCTCTTGGGGGACCAAAGAGAGAAACAATTGAAACATAAGAAAGGCAATAGAAAACAAAGCAGATGACACACAAAGATAACGTCGATATACCTCAACAACTCGAAATTCACCAAAAACGACAAAGAGTAAGACTTTGAACTCCCACCGGGAGAGGAACCTTAACTGAGATATAACAATCACCCCCCACAACCAGCATTTGTATTAGCAAACTCTGCCACTCTACATACCGTGATGCGCTCAACGTTCAGGGTGCGGTTCCTGACCATCAGATACCGGAGAGCTTCCAGCGGATTCCAAGACTCCTTCTTACTATACGGGGCAAAACAAGAGACGAGCGTCAGAGTTAATCAGGACTCGGATATTTACATATAAGAAATAGAAGAACAGGCAATCCACTGTTCAGTTTTAGAGAGGGTGCTGATTGGAGAAAAGCAGGGCTCCACTCTTACAGTTTGGACAAAAAGAAATATGAAATAAATACACAAATCAAATTACTATGAAATGTGACATAACATAAATAGAGAGAGGAGAAGAGGTTAGGAGCAGGCGCTGATCCAGCACATTGCCGCACCAACCACGTGACAAACCAACTCAGGATCCCAAATTGGGACCCGAGTGCCAGCCATGCGACGGCTGGCACCTCAGCACCACACTAGCTCAGATGGAATGGAACAGTGGGAGGTGTTTTATGGTGGCTGGAGTGCCATTTCTGCCACTAACCCCCAGGTTGTTCCCTGCAGGTTGGAGGGCCTACATGCAGATTAACGTCACACCCAAGACGGAACAATTGCAGGGTAAGGACCTTAAATGTGTCATGAAATATAACTTGCTGTGGATTATTTCTTCATATATTTATCAAATTATTTCTTCATTTATTTATTTCAGTGGCACACAAGCAACATGAAATATGCCCTGAAATGAACACTTGTCACTTTTACTCATCAAAGTTGATAGGGCGGGCTCTAATGAGTATTGCGTTTTGATTGGTGAATCGTCAGCAGAGTGGAAATTTTAAAGATACACAATTAAAATAAGACGGTATGTTCCAAAATCACAAACAAATGAAAATTGTGCAACAACAACAACATTTATTTATATAGCACATTTTCATACAAAAGAATGTAGCTCAAAGTGCAGTTAGTGACGAATTTGTGAATCAAAACGAGAACCGCTAGTCTGGTTTCTCAGGTAGAGAATCGTTTGCAAATCAAATGAACGAGAATCGTTGAACTCGTTCTCAGGTAGTGACTCATTCGTGAATCAAAACGAGAATCATTAGTCTGGTTTCTCAGGTAGAGAATCGTTTGCAAATCAAAATGAACGAGAATCGTTAGTCTGGTTCTTGGGTAATGATTTGTTCATGAATCAGATGAATGAGAATTGTGAGACGTGTTCTCAGGTTGTGACTTATTTACGAATAAAATGAATGAGAGTCGTTAACTCAGGTAGTGACTCATTCGTGAATCAAAACAAGAATTGCTAGTCTGGTCCTTGGGTAATGATTAATTCACAAATCATATAAACAAGAATTGTGAGACTTTTTCTCAGGTAGTGACTTATTTGCAGACTAGCAAAATACCCGCGCTTCGCAGCGGAGAAGAAGTGTGATAAAGAAGTTATGAAAAAGAACAGGAAACATTTTAAAAATAATGTAACATTTGCTTTCTATTCATTTGCATAAGCACAGTCCTTCACCAGCAATTATTTAACGTTAGCTCAGACCCGGCACTTAAAAGTTTCTGTCGCACTTTTGCTGAGTTTGTGCCAAACACTATTCTATTCCTGACCATCTCATCTTAGTTTGCATAAGCACAGTCCTTCACCAGCAATTTTAACTCCGTTACAAAGTGATCAAAAGTCTCGTTTATACCCCGCGTCTTCTCATTAAACTTGTATTTCGCGAATATCGCATTCGTCTTAGGCGTGACAAACGCAAGCGGCAGCGTGTCTATGAACTTAATTTAAAGTTAAGCTTTACACCTTGCTTTTCTATTCGTTTGCATAAACACAGTCCGTCACCCGCAAGTTTAACTCCGTTATAAAGTGATCCAAAGTCTCGTTTATACCCTGCGTCTTCTCATTAAACTTGTATCTCGTGAATATCGTATTCATCGTAGGCATGACAAATGCCAGAGGGTCTATAAACTTACTTTAAACTTACGGTTTACACCGTGCTTTGTGCACTTATGAATATGCTTGTATGCGTCACTCGCTTCATATTCTTTTGCTGCCTTCTCAATTGTGTAATGCGTTTCTTGTTCAGCGCTCTTTGGAGCTCATCCTTGTTCTCTACGTACTGCGTTCACAGTCAGTTCACGTGAGCCGCTCTCTTGTGTGATCTTGCGATGTCCACGGCTTTATTTAATGTTAGCTAAGACCCGGCCCTTAAAAGTTTCTCTCGCACTTTCACTGAGTTTGTGCCAAACACTAGACCATCTCATCTTCGTTTGCATAAGCACAGTCCTTCACCCGCAAATATTTACCTTATATGGGCAGGCACTCAATTACGTGGGAGGCGTGATGATGCAGGATGCAACTCCGCCTCACACAACGACCGATCTGCCGGCTATAGCCGTATATATGGTCAAAAGTAGGTTCCAGTTATGACCGTTACGTGTAGAATTTCGAAATGAAACCTGCCCAACTTTTGTAAGTAAGCTGTAAGGAATGAGCCTGCCAAATTTCATCCTTCTACCTACACGGGAAGTTGGAGAATTAGTGATGAGTCAGTGAGTGAGTGAGGGCTTTGCCTTTTATTAGTATAGATAAAATTAACGAGATTTATTAAGACTGATTTTTGGGTAATGATTTGTAGGTGAATGAGAATTGTGAGATTGGTTCTTGGGAAGTGTCTTATTTGCAAATCAAATGAGGAAGAATTGTCAAATTGGTTCTCAGGTGGTGACTCATTTGTGAATCAAATGAACGAGATTCATTAGGATTGATTTTTGGATAGTGAATTTATTTGCCAAATAAATGAACGAGAATCGTTAAACTCGTTTGTGACTCATTCCTGAAACAAAACGGGAATTGTTAGTCTGGTTCTCAAATAATGATGCGCTGTGATGTGAATCAATTAAATGAAAATAGTGAGACTGGCTCTCAGATAGTAACTCATTTGCGAATCAAATTAACGAGAATTATTAAATTGGTTCTCGGGTAGTGAATTGTTTCAAGAATGAAAACGAGAATAGTGAGACTGGTTCTCGGGTAATTAACTCATTCGCGAATCAAATGAACGAGAATTATTAAACTGGCTCTCAGGTAGGGACTCATTCATGAATCAAAATGAGAATTGATAGTCCGTTTCTTGGGTAGCGATTCGTTTGCGAATGAAATAAACAAAAATAGTGAGATCGTTTCTCAGGTAGTGAATCATTCGCAATTTAAAGGAATGAGAATCGTTAAGTCTGGTTTTTGGGGAGTGACTCGTTCACAAATCAAAAAAGAGTCGAAATTCAGGATTCAGGCAGTTCTTTCACATAAACTCCTACCGCTGAAGCGAAAGACACCAAGGACGTCATGCAGGACACGTATGCACCTCAGCTCTCGTGTTGAGCTCCATTGAATCGATTCATTCGGGCTCACAAATCGGTTCATATGATTCACTAAAAAGAGTCGCTCAAAAACAAATTGTTTGCGAGTTGCCCATCACTAGTCTGAATCTGCTGGAAATGGAAGACGTTTAACGGTAGTTATGTTACGGATTAAGAACCCGAGACCTCCTGTTGTCTTGATGAATGTGACTCCTTAACAGATAGCTGATGATACTCTAAACACTCAGCTGTGTAATGCAGTGCGCAAATTCCCACTATTACCGTATCTACTCGCTGATAAGTTGGGTTTGATTTTATCGTATAATTTCTGGTAATGTCGGTCGTATAGGTCGAATGCAGAAAACTCACACTATTGGTCCCAGAGATTACGATATGCTAACACCCGCCTGAGAGAGTCACCACGGCCTTCTTTTACCATGTGTTGTGCCTACGTGACCACACGGTGATACCCAAACTATGCTGAGGTAATGTTTGCACTGATTTGTGTTTTTTGTATCTCACACCCTTACACCTTTATCGTAAGAGCATCCCTTATCTACGATCAGAAGAAAATATGAAGCTGGTTTTAAATGAAACGTCGTTAAAGTAGTGAAAGAAATTGATAACTGCGCTGCTGCAACAAAAGTCGATGCGTCTGAGAAACTGATGTGAGATTGGAGGAGGCAAGAAGATGTAAAAAATTTTAATGTCGCATTTTTCAAGGGGCGTACAAGTCAGGGTCTGATTTTATGATCGATTTTTCAGGTTTCAAGACCCGACTTACATGCGAGTGTATACGGTAATGGTATGTGGTCACTTGATGATTTCATTGAGATTCCCCTTTGGTGATTTCAGCCCGTGGACCCTCGATCGTTCCACTGAACGCTGCACAAAACCGTTACAGAGTGTCACACACGTGCGATTAAGAAACAACCTAAGGGCTCATTGGGCTGTAATTCCACTCCTGACTGAGAGTTGGCGCTGTGGCCTAATATCGCACCTCCTTGACCCCACCCATCTGTAGATCTGACGATTGACAGTGAGCCGAGTCATGACATCACTTCCGGTTTCTGCTCTCCTGGACCCGCCTCCTCCTCTCCACAGACCTCCTAACCGGCACTACCGCCATCTGCAGGCAGTCTGTTGCTAGACTCGCGCCTGAGAAGATGTCACTGCTAAACAAACTGTTTTGTCATTTTGTTTTTTTTTTCCCTAATTAGTCCAAATCTTCATGCCTTCTCTACTTTGGGTGTCACTCCCTCGGATGGTGTCACCCAGGGCGGTCCGAGCCCCTCCATGTGACGCCACTGATTCCCTAGGCGTTCCCAAGCCAACTGAGTGATATAATGCATGTCCTGGGAGTGCTGCAGGGTCTCCACTCAAGCTCTAGGGGGAGCCGCTTGGGGGACATCCCTACGACATCGCCGGGCTCATCTCGATTCGATCTCGACTGACTCTACTCTGAGGCTCTCCTACCTGGAGTCCCAGGCCAGCCCACCCTGCGAAGAAACCTCCCTTCTACGGCTCGTGCTCACCCTCTCATTGTTTGGGTCATCACTCGCAGCTCATTGAGCGTAGGCGAGGACAGGGATGAAGATCAACTGGTAAACGTTAAGACCACCACTGTGGACCAGAACAACTGCCACCACTCCAATCTGCTTACCGCTCTCATGTTTCCCATTTTCGCCACTCATGGAGAAGATCCCGAGATACCTGAACTCCTCCGCTAAGGGTAATTGTCCGTCCCCTCAACTGAGGAGAGCGATCTACTCTTTTCCAGGAGAGAACCAGGACCTCAGACTTGGAGGTTCTGATCCTCATCCCAGACGCTTGACACTGCAGGTCACCGTTCAATGAGGCAACGAGGGCAGCATCATCTGCATAAAGTGACAATGCCACCCCCCCCCTCCACCTTCACGTCCTCGGCTATGCCTTGACATCCTGTCCATGTTATCCACAAACTGGAGGGGTGTGTACACCAACGGCCTCGTCCATTCCGGCCCCCCTAATCGACTCCCATGCCTTACTGTCTAACTGCCTCTGCCACCCCCTCACCACCTGTGGTGGGCATACTGACACAATAATGGCTGCCATCACATAGTCCAGGTGGGTGCTACACGCTGGTGGTGGGTGAAGCTGGCTCCCTGCTCCCTACGTAAAGCACTTTGAGTGGCGCTATATAAACACAAAGAATGAATGAATACTAAAAATGCGCACAGATTTAACTTTAAGGACGTCGACGCTCTATAAAGGTGGTTACCTGGCAAACACAAAACCATCAATGATAGCTGTGAAAACAAGAGTGAAAGAAAAGAATATTTTAGAGTGGGCTTGAGGTTGGCCGCAGCGTGGCGAAGGTGGTCTCTAATGTCTCTGCCTCTCCCTCCAGCAGATCCATTACCTTGAAGGTATTTCCTTGCCAGGAATTCATCCTGAGAATAAACAACACAGAGAGAGGGAATTAGGTGAATTAAAAGATCCGGAATGTTCTGTCAATAAACCACCATCACCCAGCCCCACCCGACCCCGGCCCCTCGACCTGATGTGAAGGACTGATCCAAGACGGGCACCATGTTGGACACCACTTTATCTCTAATCCAACATCCTCAGAAGAGCTGTCTCATTTTATGGAAGAGAAACATGTCGGCTTATTACGTGATCATCTAAACCGCCGAGACCCCCTGATCTTCTGTGGACCTCAGGGTAAGCAGCACAAAAAAAAAGACCCCGCTGTCAAGTTACGAGCAAGGAGAAGAAATGTCCATTCTCTCCTGAAGCTCGCCAACCTACAATCAAATGGCCGCCGAACAAAACGGTGCCAGCCCAGACTGTGCCACAAAGGGTGCCAGTCCACCCCACCTCTGGCCCTTTCGGGTTCAGCTGACCCCTTTGCCTCCAAGTGGGACAGCCACAGGGGTCTTTGGTTAAACATTTAAACCACCAGAGGTGGGTAACCTGAAAATGCGAACAGTAAAGTCGTGTGCCCTTTCAAAAATGAATCAATCAAAAAAAAAATACAAATGCAAGGAAAAGATGGCAGTGAGGAGACGGACGGAAGCGGGCGACTAGCGGGTGACTGACCAGGGCTTTCTTCACAAGATGGGGCAGATCTGTGAAAAGAAAAAAAAAAGACAATAAATGACTTTATACTGGAGGGAGCTCTGTAGGCTGGAAGAAAAATAAATATATTAATAATAAATGAATGAATTAACATTTTGTCATTAATCACTACATACCTGGTACATAAAATGCTAAAGTTTGGTTTCCACGTTTGTTTAGTCAGTTTCTGGCTTGTTCTCTGTGTCTTTTAACAAATCTGCATTTATGTGTGTGCCAGTTCTGTATTTAGTAATTAGCAGAATCTGAATTTGTATTTTAATTGAGAATTGGTCACAGGATTCTGTACCTGCACTCAGTGAAGGGCACTATACAAAAAAAATACACTGCAATTGTAATGTCTGTCTGTCTGTCATGCGATTACTTGTGACCTTTATCTATCTCTTAATCGAATACTTCTGACCTGATCTGTTCTGGAAATTCAACAAATTTAAAGTGGCAACAACTTTGGCAAGCTGACCCGCGCACTTGGGTTTCTGGCAAAAAAGCAATCAGCAAATGAAGTGTCATAGTAGAAAGAGAAAGGAAGGCCAGCAACATCTGTTGAGCATCAAGCACATCGCAGAAGCCAATGATAAACACCATAATAAGAAGAACATGAAGGACAGTGCCATCTGCTGAGGGTAAAGTGCAGGATACAGAATGCAAGAATGACAAACATTGAAATATGAAAGCTGAAAATCAAGAAGACCATCAAATACGTGAAAACAACATGGTTAAAAAAACAACATCCAATTTTTGTATTTATTGATCATTGAACATTGAACTTTATTAAATGTGCATAAAGGAGGGCAAAGTGACCTGTGGATGTGTGCGTAAGGCAAATAAATCAAAAAACAAAGTGCTAACCACCCTAAGGGCAGAGAGAAAAAAAAGAACAGTGACATCTGCTGAGTGTCAAGCAAATCGCAGAGGCCAAGGACCTGATAATGAATGCCATAATAAGAAGAAGTGAAGGGCAGCGCCATCTGCTGAGCACAAAGTGCAGGATACAGAATGCAAGAATGACAAACACAGAGATATGCATACCGAAAAGAACAATGGCATCTGCTGAGTGTCAAGCAGATCGCAGACCCCAAAGGCATAGAGAGGAACGTCTTAATAGGAAGAAGATGAAGAGCAGCACTATTGCTGGGCATAAAGTGTGGGATCCAAAATGTAAGAACGACAAAGGACATTGATATGCATATGACAGGAGGGTAATTACTCTGAAACCAGAACTTTGATCTTAGTCTTAATCAAAAGCTTATGTTCTTGTAAATTCAAGAAATTAAAAAGAAAGGCAAACCGACCTGTAGTTGTGTGTTTATTACAGCAAACTGAACGTGAAACCAAGTGACATGGCAGGCAGAAAAAGAAGAGCGGCGACATCTGTGCAGTATCAAGCAGATCGCAGAGGCCAAAGCTGTGATGAGGAACATTGTAATAGGAAGAAGATGAAGAGCAGCACTATTGCTGAGCATAAAGTGTGGGATACAAAATGAAAGAACGAAAGTAGAAAGAAAAAAGGAAGGCCATAGCAACATCTGTAACTACGGTAACTTACTGAGGCCAGAACCTTGATCTTAGTCTTAAATGAAAGCTTATGTTCTGATAAATTCAACAAATTAAAAAGAAAAAAATTTAGGTAGAGGCATCCTATCAGAGAAAAAGGTGGTTGAAGTTGCCCTGTCGGGGATCTGTTTGTGTACTTGCTGTGCTACCCGTCTATAATGGCTTGAAATCTAAGTAATCTACATAGGCCTCAGCGTTAACACTGGCCGTGCACCATGCAATACATCAGTCTGTAATATATGCCACTTGTACAGGATTCGTAGAAGCAGAGCTAATGTTTGGGATGCGCCATCTGTTGGAGTGACAAATGCATTGCATCTGCCTCTGTTATATGCCACTTGGTACGGGATTTGCAAAAGCAGTCGATTAGTCTGTAATATATGCCACTGCTACAGGATTCTTAGAAGCAGAGCTAATGTTTGTGATGCACCACCTGTTGGAGTGACAAATACACTGCATCTGTCTCTGTTATATGCCACTTGGTGTGGGATGTGCAAAAGCAACTGGATGGACACACAGACTCTTCTCCTTCTATTAAGGTGCATGCATATGTTTATTTATTTGATTTTTGTTCTTGTTTTGCATCATTGTTCTATCGTTTCATTGTTTTCATTTATTTTATTTGCACTAATAGCTTGAACTATTTTCTCTCGTTAGATTATCACCACTTTGTTTTCTTGATGTGTACGTTGTTTAAATATAGCAGTTGTCCCGTCTTCCCCATTTTTTGTGGTATGTTCTTCCGATATATTACTCTGATGTACGTATTTATTACCCTGCTTACGTCTGTCATTAGTACTCGGTTGTCACCATAGGCCGGCCTTTACCTTTGTGAGCTTTAGACACCGTCACAGTTCACAAATGCTGTACCTGGGCCCATCGCTGTGCTTTTCTTTTCAGATTCACAGCCTCACCAAGAATGACTTCTTAACTTTTCTATTTGAAGCAATTCATTCACAGATTCCTTCAAAGAAGTTGGTGGTCTCCCCCGCTGCCCTCACCTGTTTCCGGGTCTTTCTCCGCAGATGGCTGCACGAACAGAAGACTCAACAGCACCATGCAGAGCAGCGGTTGATCGGGCATCTCCTCTTTCTTCTGGGATTCTCGGCTTGGCCTTGTGTTAATGACAAAACAGATGAAGGGTTTTCTGAATTAGTAAAAGTACAAGTGATTTGAAGAGGAGAAGCCATTCAGCCCCTAAACTCTGTTAAGGCACAGTTGGGAGGCTGGCGCTCACCCTGGCAGCACTGGGCAGAATGTAGGAGCCAAATGCCAACACACAAAACCCGTCACCCAAACGGGACCAATTCAGAGAAGTCAGTTACACCCGAGAAGAACCAGAGAAGAAACGGAAAACGTGGAGACTCCGCCTGGTAGAGAAACGTGCAAAGTAAACGTCCCGATTGTGAAAAGAAGCTACCAGGGGGGCAAAGAAAAGAGCCATCTGATAAACTGATCACCAAATGTGGAAAACGGCAACCGTCAAAACACAACATGCACTCCCCATCTTACTAGTAATTAAAAAACTGGACTAGTTTTTATTAAAACGTTTAGTTTTATTTATACCAACAGCAATATGCCCGTATAGCGCCTCACTGTGACTGCCAAGCCAGTTTTCTTGCTTTTTAGCTCCACCAAAAAATGAATATTTAACTTTTCTTATTGGAGCATTCATTCACAGGTTCCTTTAAAGAAGTTGGTGGTCACCCTCACCTGTTTTGGGGTCTTTCTCTATAGATTGTGTGCGTGCGTGCGTATCTATGTATTTAAAGTGGCTTGCAAAAGTATTGAACTTTTCCACATTTTGTCACATTACAGCCACAAACATGAATCAATTTCTTTGGAATTCCACGTGAAAGACCAATACAAAGTGGTGTACACGTAAGAAGTGGAACGAAAATCATACAGGACTCCAAACATTTGTTACAAATAAATAACTGCAAAGTGGGGTGTGCGTAATTCTTCAGCCCCCTTTGGTCCGAGTGCAGTCAGTTGCCCGTAGACATCGCCCGATGAGTGCTACTGACTACATAGAGTGTACCTGGGTGTCATCTAACGTCACTACAAATACAGCTGCTCTGTGACGGCCTCAGAGGTTTTCTAAGAGAATATTGGGAGCAACAACACCATGAAGTCCGAAGAACACACCAGACAGGTCAGGGATAACGTTATTGAGAAATTCAAAGCAGGCTTAGGCTACAAAAAGATTTCCAAAGCCTTGAACATCCCACGGAGAACTCATCATTCAGAAATGGAAGGAGTACGGCACAACTGTAAACCTACCACGACAAGGCCGTCCACCTAAACTCACGGGGCGAACAAGGAGAGCGCTGATCAGAAATGCAGCCAAGAGGCCCAAGGCGACTCCGGACGAGCTCAGGTGGGGGAATCTGTCCATAGGACAACTATTAGTCGTGCACTGCACAAAGTTGGCCTTTATGGGAAGAGTGGCAAGAAGAAAGCCATTGTTAACAGAAAACCATAAGAAGTCCCGTTTGCAGTTTGCCACAAGCCATGTGGGGGACACAGCAAACATGTGGAAGAAGGTGCTCTGGTCAGATGAGACCAAAATGCAAAACGCTATGTGTGGCGGAAAACTAACCCTGCACGTCACTCTGAACACACTGTCAAATATGGTGGTGGCACCATCATGCTCTGGGGGTGCTTCTCTTCAGCAGGGACAGGGAAGCTGGTCAGAGTTGATGGGAAGATGGATGGAGCCAAATACAGGGCAATCTTGGAAGAAAACCTCATGGAGTCTGCAAAAGACTTGAGACTGGGGCGGAGGTTCACCTTCCAGCAGGACAACGACCCTAAATATAAAGCCAGGGCAACAATGGGATGGTTTAAAACAAAACCTAGCCGTGTGTTAGAATGGCCCAGTCAAAGTCCAGATCTAAATGCAATCGAGAATCTGTGGCAAGATCTGAAAACTGCTGTTCACAAAACGCGGTCCATCTAATCTGACTGAGCTGGAGCTGTTTAGCAAAGAAGAATGGGCAAGGATTTCAGTCTCTAGATGTGCAAAGCTGGTAGAGACAAACCCTAAAAGACTGGCAGCTGTAATTGGTGGTTCTACAAAGTATTGACTCAGGGGGCTGAAGAATTACACACACCCCACTTTGCAGTTATTTATTTGTAACAAATGTTTGGAGTCACGTATGATTTTCGTTCCACTTCTCACGTGTACACCACTTTGTATTGCAATTCCAATGAAATCGATTCATGTTTGTGGCTGTAATGTGACAAAATGTGTCGCATACTTTTGCAAGCCACTCTATTTAAAGAGCTTCTGTAAAAAGCCAACATTTTCCCCCTGGGGGCAAATAAAGTTCTATCTGTCTATTATATAGTGCCTTTCACTTCGGTCTATAGAGTAAAAGAAATTTGGTCATCAGTGTTAAAAAGAGTTGCCGGCAGATGGCGTCAGGTGCCATCGCATACCACGTCCTGTACATGTGGCAGCCACCACAAAAGGCAAAAGCATACAAGATGGACTCGGAAAGTACTGAGACCCTCCACTTTGTGCCCACTTTCCTGTGTTGAAGATTTCATTGTAAATGGAGAAATCTGCCACTGGTGCCCATCTGTCTACACTCAATAACTCATAATGGCAGAGTGAACACATATTTTCTGAAAGGTTTGCAAATTTATTAACAATCAAAAAAATGGAAACCGTCCCTTATAGGAGGATTCAGACTCTTAATTCACAACTTTTGTAGAAAGGCCATTAGCTCCAGCTTTGAGTTTTCTGGGCTGAGTCTCTACGAGCTTTGCACACCTGGATGTGGCCAGTTGATCCCATTCTTCCTGGCAGATCCGCTCAAACTCCATTAGACTGGATGGGCTGCGTCCGTAAACTGGCATCTTCAGGTCTCTCCACACGTGTTCTATGGGGTTTAAGTCTGGGCGTCGTGAACTGAATCATTACCCGCGAACGAGTCACACTATTCTTGTTCACTCATGATTCTGTAACGTAATGTCTTATTTTAATTATGCATCTTAAATGTACTGCGGTGGGCTGGCGCCCTGCCCGGGGTTTGTTTCCTGCCTTGCGCCCTGTGTTGGCTGGGATTGGCTCCAGCAGACCCCGTGACCCTGTAGTTAGGATATAGCAGGTTGGATAATGGATGGATGGATGGATCTTAAATATATTGTCATGCTTTGTGTACATCATATGAATTATTGTCATGTTAAATATACAATTAATTATACACACACACTCATACTGTATATATGATGCCCCTTGCCACACCTTTTGACGCTGATTGGTCATTTGATTATCTTCAGTCTTGGCGTGACTGATGCGCAGTCTTGAATCAAAATGCAATCCACTCGGCGCAGCCGCTAAAGGACATGCGGTACATGTGCTTTGGTTTTGGTTATGACTTGCGGTCTATGGACATGAATTACAATGTGATACCCTTTTGTACTGCATTTTAAACTGGCACAGACATTGTGTGCCATGGTGAAAAGCAATCAATCACGTGGTGGATGGGTTTTTAATTACAACTCGATAAATCCATGCCACAATGAGATGTGCCTCATGCATATGCATTGCATTGCAACACAGTGAACCCGTTGGATTGCATTTCACTTTGGCTCGAATAATCCTCCATATTTGTACAGGCAGCTTCACCACCGGGCACACCGGGCGCTCGCATGACCGCTTCAACAGCTGGTTCGGACTTCCCAGGATTGTCTGTTTTTGCTGACAGGAATGGCAATTAGCAGAAGACAATACTGAATATGAAATATAAAAGCTGAAAGAATCTCTCCTAAGATAAAAATGTGACATTACACTAATCTGGAATTGGAAATGACCAGGTGGGGGGGGGCAGATGGAGCCAATCCCAGCATGCAATGTGGACAGGCAGGAACAAGACCGGGACAGGACGCCAACTCACGGGTGGGTGAACACACACACACGCACACCAGGGTGAACACACACACACACACACACACACACACACACACACACACACACACACCAGTGTGAACACACACACACACACCAGTTTGCACACACACATGCACACCAGGGTGAACACACACACAAACACACACATATCAGTGGATGATTCAGCATCGCCAGTTCACACTCCTTGTACGTCTTTGGACTTTGGCAGGAGGTTGGCACAGAATTAGAGGGACCACCCAGGACGGGACCACAAGACTTTTTACTATGAGACAGCAGCCCCCCCCTGCTGCCTCACTGTCTGCCCAATTCCTTGATTTTTACGCATATTTACATTACTTGTGGCCTTACAAAAATGAGAAAAAGAAGAACCTTCACTGGGGGACTTCATTTTAAGCAGAAGGGCATCGGTTGGGGAGGCCACACGCTTCAAAATGAAGGTGCCTGAGCAGCGATGCCATGGAGGGGGCCAATTTAAGTTCCCAGAAGACCCATCCAGAAAGAGCCTTCGTTCATTTAGATCTTAACAGGCTCCATAGAGTGTGAACAGATGGTGTCAGACAAGTGAGACCCCCATGAAGTTGTGTTTTAAGAGGACTCTCGCTGCACACAACAACACGGCCTCAGTTCAGCTTTTCTTGATCTGCTCACATCCTGCTAGGTAGCCAACTATAAACTGTACCTTCATTATTTTTCTGTTTTCTCCACATATTGGGAAGTTTTTCAAAACCCAAAGAACCAACTTCACTTGTAAAGAACCCATCTGACAATGAAGAGGTTGAGCAGGTCCTATGAGGTGCCATTAAAGTACAGTCACTTTTAAGAGTTGAGCCCCCCTTTAAACTCGGCCCATGTCTAGGTGGGGTTCAAGCCCCCCTTCCCTCTTAAGTCCAGGTCTCTGTCGATTGGATGGCAGCTTACCTGTTTTTTTTGGCAGCCGACTTTATTTTGAGAAACGCTGTACGAGATGGCGAAGGTGGGCGGCCCCCGTCCGGACTGGACACTCTTCACTTGTCAGCCGAGTTGAGATGATCGCTGGAGACCTTCGGACTCACAATGCTCGCCCCTCCACTCACTTAATCCTAAACAGATCCATATTCCTCTCGTCTGGTCGGTGTGAAGTAATCCAGCAGGGCGCATCCGAGTGTCCACCATGAAGTGCTGTCCTCAGTCCCGGAGGGGCTTTATGGGAAGAAGTTGAAAACCCCGTTATGACGCTGAAAGGCCGATGTGTTGAGGGAGGGAGGAGTTGGGGTGGGCTTCTTCAAGCAAAGTCTCTGTGTGTGTCCCACGCGGGCTGAAACCTGATCATTCCCGCCGGACACGGAGCTCACGGAGAGTATAATTACATATTAAGTAAATTGCACTCAGCGAGAAAAACGTTCAAGTGGGTTAATGGATATTGGGAACTCACTTACCTTTAGGGGACCCCTGTCTTCCTAGCGGGACTCGTCACACGGCTACTGAGGATGAACTTTATAGCGCTGTGAATGGGGTCAGTGACGTCATCAGGCGATCAGGTGAGTGGCGCCCTGTGAAGCTGCGGAGCGGAGAGAGAGAGAGAGAGAGAGTCAGAGCGGCGGGGAGCCGAGGACCACCAACACCCCGAGACGAGAGCGCAGGCGCATTTGAAAAGAGCGCACCGAGCAGACAGACAAATAAAGAGACATCCCATCGGGCGGTCTCCGGAAGGCACACGGGGGCGGCCAGCGTACCTGTCGGTCGGTTTTGGATTGCTTCTGTGCCAAATCCTGCTGGACTGCATGATCTCCGGAGAGTCGCTTCACCTGTCCGCAGACGGTCACGCGGCGCTCGGATATCAGGCGGTGCGCTGAGGCGCCTCAATTGGCTGACCTCTTCGGTTACCTGAACCGCCGGCAAATAAAGAGAGAGAGAGAAAAAAAAGAAAAGAAACTCTTGAGTTTCTAAGGCTGAGTTTAAGGAGGGGAAGGGGGGATAGGGATGCACACATAAGTCTCCATTAAATATTTTTTTTTTATTTTAAGGCCACATATTACGTAAATATGCTTTATTTTTTTCCTATGTATGCAACTCTTCCTTGCACGTTAAAACAGAGGAACCTCCTGAGTCATGGCCGAAATTATCAGCACCCCTGGAATTTTCCCAGAAAATGCTCCATTTCTCCCAGAAAATTTGCAATTCCAAATGTTTTGGTATCCACGTGTTTATTTCCTTTATGTGTATTGGAACAACACAAAAACAGAAATTTTGTGTGACAAAAGCCAAATCTGACATAATTTCACACAAAACCCAAAAACCGGACTGGACACAATTATTGGCACCCTCAACTTAATATTTGGTTGTACGCCCTTTGGAACAAATAACTGAAATCAAGCGCATCCTATAACCATCAACAAGCTTGTTACGCCTCTCAACTGGAATTTCTGACCGCTCTTCTTTTGCCAACTGCTCAAGGTCTCTCAGATTTGAAGGGCGCCTTCTCCCAACAGCAGTTTTGAGATCTCTCCATAAGTGTTCAATCGGATTTAGATCCGGACGCATTGCTGGCCACTTCAGAACTCTCTGGCGCTTTGTCTTCAACCATTTCTGGGTGCTTTTTGAGGTATGTTTGGGGTCATTGTCCTGCTGGAACACCCATGACCTCTGACGCAGACCCAGCTTTCTGACTCTGGGCCCTACATTGCGCCCCAATATTTTTTGGTAGTCTTCAGATTTCATGATGCCAGTCAAGGCATCCAGTGCCAGAGGCAGCAAAACATCTTAGAACCTCCACCATGTTTGACCGTAGGTACCGTGTTGTTCTTTTCTTCATAAGCCTCAATCCATTTTCTGTAAACAGTAGCATGATGAGCTTTACCAAAAAGTTCTACCTTGGTCTGATCTGTCCAGGAGGATTTTGGCGTCCTCAGGTACATTTTGGCAAACTCCAGTCTGGCTTTTTTATGTTTCTGTGTCAGCAGTGGGGTCCTCCTGGCTCTCCTACCATAGCGTTTCATTTTGTTCAGATGTCGACGGATAGTTGGAGCTGACACTGTTGCACCCCGAGTCTGCAGAACAGCTTGAATATGTTTTGAAGTCGATTGGGGCCGTTTATCCACCATTCGGACTGTCCTTCGTTGCAGTCTTTTATCAATTTTTCTCTTCCATCCATGTCCAGGGAGATTAGCTTCAGTGCCATGTGTTGTGGACTTCTTGATTATGTTGCACACAATGGATGAAGGAACACGAAGATCTCTGGAGATGGACTTGTAGACTCGAGATTGTTATTTTTCCCACAGTTTGTTCTCAAGTCCTCAGACAATCCTCTGCTCTTCTTTCTGTTCTCCATGCTTAGTGTGGCCCACTCAAACACACAACAGAAAGGCTGAGTCCACTTGTCTCCATTTTAACTGGCTTCAGGTGTGATTGCTATGTTGCCAGCGCCTGTTTCTTGCCACAGGTGAGTTCAAACGAGCGTCATATGCTTGAAGTAAAACGATTCATCCACAATTTTCAAAAGGTGCCAATAATTTTGTCCGGCTCATTTTTGGAGTTCTGTGTGACATGATGTCAGATTTGATTTTTTTTCTCTGTTTTGTTTGTGTTGTTGCAATGCACATAAAGGAAATAAACACGTGGATACCAAAACATTTGGAATTGCAACAATTTTCTGGGAAAATTCCAGGGGTGCCGATAATTTTGGCCATGACTGTAAGTTAAGAATTTGCTTAGTGCTTCAGATGTAGCCTGAGATAGATAGATAGATAGATAGATAGACAGATAGATAGATAGATAGATAGATAGATAGATAGATAGATAGATAGATATGAAAGGCACTATATGATAGATAGATAGATAGATAGATAGATAGATAGATAGATAGATAGATAGATAGATAGATAGAAAGGCACTATATGATAGATAGATAGATAGATAGATAGATAGATAGATAGATAGATAGATAGATAGATAGATAGAAAGGCACTATATGATAGATAGATAGATAGATAGATAGATAGATAGATAGATAGATAGATAGATAGATAGATAGATAGATAGATAAATACTTTATTAATCCCAAGGGGAAATTCACATAATCCAGCAGCAGTATACTGATACAAAGAGTGCTTAACGTAAAACATTTCGTTGCTTGTCGTTACTGTAAAGGACAACACTTGAGGAAGTTTTGATTTATTTCTCATAAGCACCTAAAATGAACGATTATATCGACGTCGGCCTTTTCTATCTTTTATTTCATCATTCTATGGGGCATCATGAGGGACGTTCAAAATGTCTCCACAATCTTTTTTAATTCTGTTTATTAAGATTTTCAAAAGCAAATGAAATCACTTTTCTACAAAGTCACATTCGTTTGAGATTCAGTTTTTCCAGCGTTGTACCAACTCCCGCAGTTTCTAACGACAATATAAAAGTGTGGAAATGTCTTTTGAACTTCCCTCATATAACCAGTGACGTTCATGGCTGTTGACTCCTTCAGAGTGAGATTTACAAATATCCATCCATCCATCCTTCAACCAGCTATATCCTAACTACAGGGTCATGGGGGTCCGCTGGAGCCCATCCCAGCCAACACAGGGTGCAAGGCAGGAAACAAACCCCGGGCAGGGCGCCAACCCACCGCAGGGCACGCAAGCATACACAAATGGGTGGGGGTTTAATTCCCAAAAGACCAACCCTGATGAAGGTTCCAGAACTTTCATTTCTTTAGATCGCCATACAGTAAATAACCACAGACAGAGAGATGCTAGCAGGTTTGTGACTCATTTCACATACAACAGCAGGCTACCTCCAGGTTTCCTTAATCTCTTATGTTCTGTTAGGTAGCCCGCCATACATTCAACATTTCAGCTCTACATATTAGGAAGTTTTTCAAGGCCTAAAGAACCAACTTCATAAGCAGCAAACCCTTCCAAGAATGAAATGGTGCTTTGTTTCAAGCGACAGTTCAGTGAGGAACCACACCACCCAGTAAGGAGCCATTGAAGAACCAGAATTATTAAGAGTGCGGCCATCCACAAGCTCGAGCCCCAAGAAAATGCTATGCAGACCACCGGGGAGGACATGCAGACTCTACAAAGGGTCCAGGATGTACAGCAAGGCGTCTGCGGCCGAGACCACCAAGCGACCCCAATGCCGGTGCAGAGCCTTCACAAAGTCTTCACACCTCTTCATTTTTTCACATTTTGTTACATTGCAGCCTTTTGCTAAAATTATTTAAATTCATTTTTTCCCCCCTCATCAGACAACACTCAATACCCCAGAATGACAAAGTGAAAAACAGGATAACATTGGGGGAAATTTGGCTTTTTACAGAAACTCAATAAATAACTATTATGATATCCTGATTAACAATATGTCCCCACCCCCAATAAACAACAGAACGATTAAAAAAGAAAGGAAACTTCCGACTTGGCTAAAGATCAAAAAAAAAAGAGAAATTAGTGGCGCGGTGGGGAATTAAAAAAAAAAAACAAACGTACTGCTGTTGATATAAAGAAGCCCCCGTAGCTTTTCATTACACTTCTCTGGAACAATTTGCTGGTTGAAAGCCCTCCATGCTGGCGTGTCAGAGAGAGGGCGAATGTGCAGCGTTGTTCATAATGGCCGACAGTTTTGTCTTCAGTCTCCGCTCCACCACTGTGTCCCAACACTGAACCTGTCGTTTTAAACGTCTTACTCATTTGGTGGTTCTCTCTTTTGTGATGTTGCCATCCTGGTGCAGTAGTAGCACTGCTGCCCCACAGTAAGGAGGCCAGTTTTTTCCTCCCAGATCCTCCCCGTGTGGAATTTGCATGTTCTCCATGTGGTGTTTGTGTGGGTTTCCTCTACTGTAGGGGTTTGCCACTGTCCAAAGACATTCAGGTTTGGTGGATTGGCAACTTTAAATTGTGCCCTGGTGTGTGTTCACCCAGTGATGGCCTTGTGCCCTGTGCTAGCTGGGATATGCCCCAGTACCCCCCACAACCCTGGTCTGGACTGAGCAGGTCAGAACATGATGTGGCCATCCAAACTCACCATGTGGCTATCACAGAGTTGTATTATTGTGGCATATCCCTCTACTTATCCTTGTAAGGGACGGCTGGCAGTTTATTCCGGCCGGGATGCCCCAGTATCGGAAGGATGGGGGAGGGCAGCTTATCGGGGACACTGCCTCCCCCAGGACGATAGATGGCAGCTTCCCTGGACTGCAGTGGTGCCCCATATGTCCGCAGGGCACTATAGGCCTTGGGGTTTGGCAACACAGCCCTGCTGGGTACTGTGGGTGCTGCCAGGAGACACTGCAGGGAGACTGGGGAGTCCCTACTGTGTACATAGCCCTGGGCTGAAGAAAAATACAAATTCTCCATCTGACCCGGAAGTGCTGACGAGTCACGTAGACAGAAGGACAGAAGCACTTCCAGGTCAAGTACTATATAAAGGACTGGTGGAGACCCAGCGAGCGAGCCTGTGGAGAAGAGATAATATTGTGTTCATTGCTGAGTTGTGTGTTATTGTGGCTGTGGTGCTTTGGCAGCACTGTAAAAGAAGAAATAATTAAAAATAATACTTCTTGGTGCTTTTAACTTGTGCCCACTGTGTCTGTCTGTTGGGTTTAAGGGGCAACAGCAACCTCTAACGTCCACACCCTTTACCTAGGGGTGAGTGTACTCACCAGATTCGTTACCGGGTTGGTCTACTGTTGCACCTTAAGATTAACACACACACATACATAAATATGTACATACACACATATACTCAACAGTGCCCTATGAATGACACACACACACAGCTGGTTAACCCCTGGCACTTTAAACCACACACGTGCCTTACGGATAACACAGCCTGTCACTCTCTTAGCACTTTAAGAGACTTACTTATTATCGGCACGAACAACATATGATGTTTTAATAATATCTCAGATCTAAATATTACTTTTAGTCTGCAAGAATACATTTAAACATACAAAGACTCAGCACTCTTAATTATAGGCCATTTATCAGCCAAGAATGCCTTACCTAATGTCCTGTTACCTACTTTTGGGTGGAGCTCTCACCCTCAGCCTTAATAAGCCTCGCAGCACAGAGCAAATGGCAAATCTCCAGCTGCACCAGGTGCTCAGAGAAATCTGCCTCATTACTTCAGTCACTCTAGACATGAAGACAAAGCATAGAAAGTTAAAAGCAGAATGGTATTTATTACAGGAATAATAATACCAGTAGAACAAAGAACAATAGAAAATAGGACTGATAGTAAAGTGTGGATATACTTGTATATAGTCTTTAGAAAAAGCTTAGGAAAAGTTAAAGATGACAAGGATAAATGTCGCAGGCAGCTTGTGATCGAACACTCGTAGCTGTTCATGAGATGCTTTTCTGATGATCAGATGGAAATGGCCACACATTGCCGGCGCCCTCTTCTGACGTTGCTCTGTTCTCTTCTCCCGAAGTCTTCGTCCCTTCTTCTTCCTCCCTCCTATGTTGCTCTTCAGACAAGGCATATTTGTTATAAAATTGTTCTGGGGGGTTTTGCAAGATGTGATTGTTAGATATTCTGACTGGCTAGCTGTCAATATGATGAAAGAATTCACTGTCCGTTTTCCCAAACAATAAAACTTTTTTTGATGTTGCCTGAGGAATCGGCATGTCTTCCTTTCCCAGGCTGTAAAATAATTTTAGCTACTTGTTGTCTCTCTGTCCCTGCCCGGAGTTTGTTTCCTGCCTTGTGCCCTATGTTGGCTGGGATTGGCTACACCAGACCCCCAATACCCCGTAGTTAGGATATAGTGGGATGAAAAATGGATGGATGGATGTTGTCTCGGATGCCCAAGTTATAAACAGCCTTAGGCACCAGCATGTCTTTCTTTCTTTGTTGGATCCGCTGTTATAAAAGTGAGGTACAACTGGGAAAAGGATATGCTTTTATGTGTCCTGAAGTTAGTTCATCTGTTGTTGTTCCTTGAGCAAAATATCAAAATGTACAGATTTTGTATCCCACAACAGTGTTACTAGCCACATTAAAAGTGTCTGCTCTGCTCTTCTTCTCTAGTTCTTCTGTGTTACAAGGCCACTCCAACCTGTTATTGATGGGGACCCCCCAAAGTACTTAGAGTGTGCCACCTCCACACCCACTTCCTGAGTAGTAACCAGACGTGGAGGCTCTTTGGTGTGGCAGAAGTCTATAAACAGTACCTGGATACTGCTGATATTAAGTTGCAGACCTTTATCTTTGCACCAAGAAACAGAAGTTCTACCCCGGACTCCTCTCCTCTGTCTAATCTCCCTGATTGACACACCCCCTATAAGGGTAGAATCATCTGAGGATTTCTGAAAGTGATACGAACTGGTGTCATATTTGTAGTCGGAGGTGTACAGAGTGAAGAGAAAAGGAGGCAGGCCTGGTCCTGGTGGTGCTCCAGTGTTGTTTACTGCATTAGGCAGGGGGCGCACAATCTTTAGTACGTGTCCATTAGAGATCACAGCTTTTACTAATCCATACACACACACACACACTCTCCCCCGCCACTTTATTAGGTACACCTTGCTACTACCAGGTTTCCCTTTTGCCTTCAGAACTACCATAATTCTTCATGGCATTGATTCAAAAAGGTGCTGAAAATATTCCTCAGGGATTGTGGTCCATATTGAAATGATGGCATCACCCAGTTGCTGCAGATTCGTCAGCTGCACATCCATGATGCGAATCTCCTGTTCCACCACATCCCAAAGGTGGTCCAATGCATGGAGATCAGGTGACTGTGGAGGCCATTGGAGTGTAATGAACTCCTTGTCATGTTCAAGAAACCAGTTTGAGGTTATTTGAGCTTTGTGACATGGCGCGTTATCCTGCTGGAATGAGCCCTCAGAAGACGGGTACACTGTGGTCATAAAGGAACATACATCGTCAGGAACAATACTCAGGTAGGATGTGGCATTTAAATGAGGCTCAATTAGTACTATGGGGCCCAAAGTATGCCAAGAAAATATCCCTCACACCATTCCACCACCAGCACCAGCCTGAACCATTGATATAAGACAGGATGGATCCATGCCTTCATGTTGTTGACAACAAATTCTGACCCTACGATCTGAATGCTGCAGCAGAAATCGAGACTCAGCAGACCAGTCAACATTTTTCCAGTATTCCATTGTCCAATTTTTGTGAGCCCGTGTGAATCGCCACCTCAGTTGCCTGTTTTTAGCCGACAGGAGTGTCACCCGGTTGGTCTCCTGATGCTGTAGCCCACCTGCTCTATGGCTTGACATGTTGTGTATGCAGAGATGCTCTTCTGCACACCTCAGTTGTAACGATTGCTTGTTGGAGTTACAGTAGTCTTTCTGTCAGCTTGAACCAGTCTGGCCATTCTCCTCTGACCTCTGGCATCAACAAGGCATTTTCACCAGCAGCAGTTTCTTAAATACCCAGAGCTGCCCGTCTGGCAGCAACACCATTGTCACGTTCAAAGTCCCTTCAGTCGCCTTTCTTCCCCATTCTGTTGCTCGGTTTGAACTTCAGCAGGTGGTCTTGACGAGGTCTACAGGCCGAAATGCATCGAGTTGCTGCCATGTGATTGGCTGATTAGATATTTGCATTAACAAGCAGCTAAACAGGTGTATCTAATAATGTGGCCGGTATGTATACTGTATAATAAAAAATTATTATATAAACATATTTTATATATATGTAAACATAAGTTGCAGACAATTATATATGCCTTTGCTAGTGGTACCGCAGTAACACTAAAGATGGGCTATGCTTGGCTTCTTTTAATATTGGCTGGATACTCTCAATAATGATTATTGAATATTGTTGGACTGTATCTGCAAATGTTCCGCCATTCCATGTGTTCCATGGGGGTAACTCCCCCCAATAGTTGTGGCCACTATGATGTCATACCTGAGGTACCACCCTCCATCTTTTACATTCTGGTTCATTAGATGGCTTCCCTGAAGTTATCATTGAGTGCTGTTTGGAGTTACGTCTGTAAATATCATTTTCTTTCGATTTTCTGGTTTGGAGGATTTGTTGCTCTGTTCCTTCAATTCTGATTTTTGTTTCCAGATTTTGATCCTTTCTTGAGTAACCTTTTCCCCTTATTTTGTTCTCCTTTAAATGCTTTTTTAAATTCTTTACAAAGACTCTCGTTTTGGACTTGTGTATTTTAGCCAGAGGTTTAATGGCACCTCTCTCTTGCAGGGCATTTTTAGGTCAGTGTATGCCATGGCATGGAGGTAGAAATTGGGAACTGGCTGTCTTGGAGTAAGCCTTATCGGGGCAGGCTGGTAAAGGTTCTTACCTGCTTTGAGGAGCATTTGTAGGCCTCATATACAGCAAAGCCAACATAGTCAAAATGAGACCAAATCTAAAAATGGGAATTAAAGTATTGTTCGCACCTTAAGACGCACCTGACCATAAGACACACCAAGGTTTAGAGGAGGAAAGGAAAAAAAAAATATTCTGAACCAAATGGTGTACTAATATATTTAATAATCAATAGCAGAATAATATTTCAACCATGTAAAGCACAGGTGTCGAACTCCAGTCCTGGATGGCCGCAGTGGCTGCAGGTTTTCATTCTAACCATCTTCTTCATTAGTGACCAGTTTTTGCTGCTAATTAACTTCTTTTTGCCTTCATTTTAATTAACTTGACTCCTCCCCCTTAGTTCTCTTTTTCCATAATTAGCAGCCAAACCGTAATGAGACACAAAACAAGCCGCCACATCACACAATATCTGAAAATAAAGAAGGGTGATGGTCTTGGTAAGGTTGATCTCCCAAATATTTTGACGGTGTTCTTAGAAAAAACAGAAAAATCAACAGTTTTAAAAATGTCTGCTGTGGCAGAATGAGAGCAACAACAAGCCAATTAACAGCAAGAACCAGCTTCTCATTAAGAGATTGGTTGGAGTTTGAAATCCCAATTTAGCTGCTCATCTGTCAGCTCGTTTCACATCTCATTTCTGTTTGGCTGTCATTTAATGAAGAAAGGAGTAAATTCAGGGGACTGAATCCTTAAAAACAGAGCTATTAAAATGAAGGGAAAAGAAGTGAATTAGCAGTGAAAACTGGTCACCGATTAGGAAAAAAAGTCAGAATGAAAACCTGCAGGCACTGCGGCCCTCCAGGCCTGGAGTTCGACACCCCTGTAAAGTCAACAGCGGTATTAAGAATCATCATCACGGTCATTAACAAATGAGCAGAGACTTTACGGTTGAAGCACTCTTCGAGTTTTCTGGAAACCCCAAGAACTCCTCATCGCTAGTGTCAGAATTTATGAAGCTCAGTTGCTCACAATCACAAACTTAGCAGCAGGACATGCCTATCATCACGCGGCATAACCTGTCCAAAGCCACCAGGGGACAAAGCAGGTTTGGACCAATGCTCCCTGAAGTTATGTCGCCAGTCCAGTCCCATCTCTATTTGTAATGCCACAAAGCCCTTCATCTCGTCTTTTGTTGTGGGTTTCCACTTTGAAAAAATGAGAATGCGGTGCAAGTGCAGCCCGCGATTCAAAACAATTGCTCTGCATACCTGTTTGTCGTAGTCCAACAGCTGGTAACCCTGTTGAGTCCAACAGCAAGCCATGCCGTCTTGTGAAGTCCGGTAGCCAGTTTGGCTCCCACAGATCAATGTCTGGGTATTCCTGCCACACGAACCTTGCTGTAGGTGCATCAGCTGCACAAATACAGCTCAGCCATCAGCAGATCAGCTGGGGCGGCATCGGCTGGTGTCCGATCAGCTGATGCCAGTTCCGCACTCTCTTGCTCGATCTCCAGATCACTTTCAACAAAATCAGAGTCCGACTCAGCGATAATGCGCAAAACATCGTCTGCCGAGTATTTTGTTTTCTGCACTTGCTTTGCTCCCTCGTGAGATGTCAATGCCATCTTGCCTTTGTTTACACTTTGTAACTCACGCACACGCAAGAATCAGATGCCGAGTCAATGAGTCCAACATTCCTCCAAGCAGAGAGGGAATGCCTGTAACGTAACGGTGAGTTTTGTCGGCATTAACAGCCGATTGTCGCCCTTTAACCCTGGATGTCGACTTTTGTCAGGTAATACACACCACAGTCTGTGACGCAATATTTACTCCATAAGACGCACAGACATTTCCACCCTTCTTTTGGGGGGGAAAAAAGTGCGTTTTATGGAGCGAAAAATACGGGAATTCATAACAAAAACCCCAGAAAGGTCACAAAAGGTTTGTAAGAGCACAACACAAAGACAAGGAGGAAAAAAAGTGGATAGAATCACAACATATATAAAAAAGATCATTTAAATTCATAGTCACGCTTTATTTTTAAAAATGTATTAAAATGATGGATTTTTAATACACGGTGTATTTGTTTTTATTTTTTCGTACAGGCTTACAGACCTTTAGGCACAAAGGTCCTCAGGTTGGCAGGACTGCAGTCTTTTGCTAACTCCATTATGGAGAGAAAACAATAAAATAATCACATCAAGCACATAATTCTAACCTGCACAGTGGCATCTGCTGGAGTTCTGCATGTTCCTCAGTTTCGTTTGTGGATTTGAAAGTCTGTTTGTGATCCACTTGCTTTGTGGCACCAAAAAAATGGAATTCCCTGTAAATCATTAAAAACGCAGTAAACAGTCCAACCACAAGATGGAACACGTGGTCAAAAGCTATGGGGGCACAGACGTGAAAGTGACGTTTGAACCACAATGGGGGATAAAAAAACAAAAAACGGGAGAGGACGCAAATCAATCTCCGTATTGAAAAGCAGGTTCAACCACAACCAGACTCGACGTGCCGGCATATCACAATTTACCATTCATCCGGGGTCTACAGCATCTATGGCAGACCCAACGTTGGCACCCCCTCCTCTGGGATCGAGTCGCGGAGTCGCAGAACAAAGACGGCGTCATCCAGCACGTAGTAATCGTTGTACAAGTCGCCCTCGCAGAGGTAAGGCAGTCTCGTGAACGCCTCGACAGTAAAGCCGGCCTCCCACAAGGCGCCACCGGCCAGGCTGTTCACTTGATCTTCCCATATCTGGCCCTGCACATTCAGGAGCTCAGAAGGTTGTACCCACTTCCCACCTATGAAGAAGAAAAACACAAAATTAAAGACCCATTAATTAAAGGTTACATAAACCTCAAAAGTTTCCTGGATGGGTGGGAAACCTAATGCAGGTCACAAAACATTAAAAGCAGGTGGACCACTGTGGCATTGTGGGTCCATGGCTTCAAAAAAAAAAGAAAAAAAAAAGTGCCAGTCTCCGTGGGTGGGAATTAATGCGGTAATTGGGATGAGTCGCACCTGGACGTGTGGGTGCGATCTTCTCAATTTCTTCATCGGCTTCCTGTGGTGCGACCACGGAGCCATACAAGTACGGGAGAGATCAGGGGAAAGAACGAGAGAGAAGAAAGGTTAACAGACATGAAGAGCAGTCAGGGGACGATGATCGGGCCACCTGGAAGGGGAAGGCAGCACGAGCTGGGGACCCACGAAGGAGCGTAGGCTGTGGTGCTCTAGTGGCTGGTTTGCCCCACTGAATAATAGCATGGAGTGGGGCAAGCATGGAAGAGGACCTCCCTATGGATCCGAGGAACAACTGCGGGTGCATGAAGTCAAGATGGGAGGACAGCTGACCTCGGACAGTCTGGCTGTATGGTTTGAGGCAGCCAAGACGGGGGTCCGAGGAGTGAAGTTCATGGCTGTGCAAGTGATGGGTGAGCCGGGGAGATGAAAAAGGAGGTGGGCTGACATCGGGAGGAGATAATGACTGCATTTTAACCTCTGATTTATTTATAACTAGCTGTGTAAGCCTGTACTGTAAAAAGCCCAGGGTCTTAGAAACTATTTAAATCGCCAGAAAAAAAAAAAATTGAAATGTAGAGATGTCGGGTAATTGAAAGGAACTACTCTGGGCGTCTCTCTCCTAGGAGGTTTCGTTTTGCCGATGTGCTTGCCTTGCTTGTGTATTAGCGGCGGAAGAAAAAATAAAAGGGATTCCATTTTACCGATGTGCTTGCATAGCTCGTGCATTAGCGGCTAGGTGACTTTTGTCTTTCTTCGGAGGTTTTGTTTTGCCGATGTGCTCGCCTCACTTGCGTTAAGAGTTTCTTTCTTTTCCCGGCGGTTTTAAGCAACAAAGTCGCTTTCTTCTTCCGACTTGTTAGCTTGGGGCCGCCTTGCTGGCTCTGTGAGCTTCATGCTGTAGTAGCCTTGCACTTCCGGGCCAGACAGACACACAGACACACACACACACACACACACTTCCATGTGTAGGCGTATATATATAATACTAGCTGTGTACGCCCTTGCTGTAAAAAGCCTGGGGTCCTAGAAACTACTGAAATCATCAGAAACAAAATTGAAATGTAGAGATGTCAGGTAATTGAACGGAACTACTCTGGGCATCTCTCTCCTAGGAGGTTTCATTTTGCCGATGTGCTCGGATTGCTTGTGTATTAGCGGTGGAAGGAAAAGTAAAAGGGATACCATTTTGCCGATGATAAGCGACTTTGTCTTTCTTCTGAGGTTTCGTTTTGCTGACATGCTCTCCTTGCTTGTGTTATTAGCGGCGAATCGAGTTTTCCCGGCGGTTTTAATTTGGCAAAAGTTGCTTTCTTCTTCCGACTTGTTAAACTTGCCTTGCTGGCTCTCTGAGCTTCATGCTGTAGTAGCCTCGCACTTCTGGGCCAGACAAACAGACACACACACACACAATTCCATGTGTAGACGTTCAGTTTTCTGTTTTCCCAGAGGTGGAGCCCTTACCCCGTCTCCACCTCTCACTTCTGGGCCAGACAGATACACACACACACACACTTCCAAGTGTAGACGTTTATATATAATACTAGCTGTGTACGCCCTTGCTGTAAAAAGCCTGGGGTCCTAGAAACTACTGAAATCATCAGAAACAAAATTGAAATGTAGTGATGTCGGGTAACTGAAAGGAACTACTCTGGGCGTCTCTCTCCTAGGAGGTTTCATCTTGCCGACATGCTTGGATCACTTGTGTGTTAGCAGGGGGAGGAAAAGTGAAAGGGAGACCGTTTTCCTGATGATAGCGGCTCAGTGACTTTGTCTTTCTTTGGAGGTTTCGTTTTGCCGATGTGCTCTCCTCGCTTGTGTTATTAGCGGCTAAGTGAGTTTTCTGTTTCCTCGGAGGTGGAGACCCTCACTCCGACTCCACCTCTCACTTCCGGGCCAGACAGACACACACACACAAACACACAAACACTTCCACGTGTAGACGTTTATATACAAGATGGATTTTTATCCCCACTTTTCACTTGTTTTTTATGCATTTATTTATGTAATGCCCAGAGGGGCTGGGCGGTCTCATGGTCTGGACCCCCTGCAGATTTTATTTTTTCTCCAGCCGTCTGGAGTTTTTTTTTTCTGTCCTCCCTGGCCGTCGGACCTTACTCGTATTCTATGTTAATGAGTTTTGTCTTATTTTTCTTATTTATTGTCTTTCTTCATCATGTAAAGCACTTTGAGCTACATTATTTGTATGAAAATGTGCTATAGAAATACATGTTGTTGTTGTACTGTTTTTAGAACACTGCACAGTAAGCACTTTTTTGGTTTTGTTCTTGACTGTTTTTAATAAAAGCACCTTTGCACTTCTCCACCATCCCCTTGCTGCATGTGAGATTTGCCCCCATTTGTCAGCTCATACCAGTCATAACTCTCAATGGAGTTGGGTTCTGGGGGCTCCTATAGGTGAAGTCTGGAGGGGACCGCATCGTCATCACCACCACCAGAACGGGCAGATGGGGTGTTGACCGGAGTTTTTAACAGAAATTCCCTTTTCTCCTTCTAATTTAAAATCTCCCCACTTGTTTCCTTTAAATTTCTTTTCACCAAGCTAAAGGCATCTTTTCTTTCTTTTTTTTTTTCTGTACAGAATTTGATGTCAGCAGTTTGGCAAATCCACCATGTTACTCAATCTCGTGACGGGTGACAGTTCCTGTTCCTGCACACTAGTCAGGACAGTAAGCGACGAGCATGATGGCCAGCGTGGGGCACCAGCTCCTTTTAGCCCTCCTGCCCATTGCAGGTAAGGCCCGATTTCATGTTGTTTTAAAACGGCTGCTTTAATTTGTGCCGCTGTGACGCTTGCTTCAAGAGAACAGGAGAGGAAATGAAAGGAAACGGCTAGGAGACGTTCTCAGGTCTGTGAGGCAGCGCTGCTGCCAGCTTTGAATTGCATTGAGGACAAACGGCACCACGCTCCGCTGGCAGGCTTAACTCTGTAAACGCGCTGCGTTATTAAAACTGGCCGCCACATGTTGCTGTCTTAATTAATGAGGGCCGAGGTGGTGTGCTGAAGGGGCTTTACTTATCTGGCAAGTTTGTGTTAATGTTTACAGACTGAGCTTTTATTTGCAGAATTTCTTGCATTCTTAGCTGATAGTGAGTGTTAACCACATGGGGTAGCGACTTCATTCTTTGGTAGACCACTCAGCTACCAAATGCGTCGTAAATGAGACCGAACGGTGCAAAGCCAATTGTGCTTTCTGCTATGACATCCATTGCACCGTCAATACGTGAAAATATCGGCACCATTCCCTGTGGGATCCGGAGTTGTTTCATCGTGTGGTGGGTGTACCTGTGCATGCTCCCCAACTTGACTTGACTTGATTCCCAGTGGGCTGTGGGACTCCACCAGCGCCCTGCTTAGTCTCTGATCTGTTCTGTCATTTTCATGGATAAGATATCAAGGCAAAGCCCGGTGCTGGGGGTGGTTAAGGTTTGGTGGTCACCCTAGTATGAGGTTTAGCATCACCAACTCTGAGGCCATGGTCCTCAGGAGGAAAAAGGTGGAAGTGGAAGGTGAGTTACTGAATCAAGTCGAGGAGTTCAAGTAAAATGAATGTGTGGCGAGCGTGCTGGCGCAAAAATGGCTGCCGTCATTTCATCCAGGTGGATACTACACATTAGTGGCGGCTGAAGTGGCTCCCCACTCTATGCAGTGCTTTATTATTATTATTATTGAGTACCTCAGGGTCTTGGGTACAGTGAGATTGAGAAATGGAGCGGGCGGTGAGCACAGTTATGTGCTGAAGAAGGAGCAGAGCCAGAAAGCAAAGCTCTCAATTGACCAGTTGATCAATGTCCCTACCTTCATGTGCGGTTATGAGCCTTGGGTAATGACTGAAAGGCAGAGGATCATGGGAACAAGTGGCCGAAATGAGCTTTCTTCGCAGGATGGCTGGGCTCTCCATTAGTGACAGGGTGAGAAACACAGACAGGTTCGGAGTCGAGCTGCTGAAACCTCCACATCGAGAGGAGCCAACTGAGGGGGTTCAGGCATAGGATATGGAGGCCTCACAGTGGAGGTTTTATAGGCACAACCAGCTGGGAGGAGACCCCGGGGAAGACCCAGAGATTGCTGGGAGGATTATATCTCCCAGATGGCATGAGTATGAGTTGGCGAGTGTGGCTGAAAAAAAAAAAAAAGGATTTGTGGGCCTCATGGCTAAGACTGCTGCCTCTTCAATTTGGCCTCAGATAAGTGGTGAAAAAATAAATGAATGAAGGAAGGAAGGAATGAATGAATGAGTATGTAAATATTCTGATAGCCATTAACTGACATTACTTACATTAATAAGTATTAGATAGACAGAGAGATGTGACAGGCACTATATAATGGACACGTAACTAGATATGAAAGGTACCATATAATAGATAGATGATAATCTATCGATCAATTCATCATCCAACCCGCTGTATCCTAACGCAGGGTCACGGGGGTCTGCTGGAGTCAATCCCAGCCAGCACTGGGAACAAGGCAGGAAACAAACCCTGGGCAGGGCGCCAGCCCACCACAGGGCGCACACACACACACACACACCAAGCACACCCACTAGGGACAATTTAGGATCTCCAATCCACCAAACCTGCATGTCTTTGGACTGTGGGAGGAAACCCACGCAGACACGGGGAGAACATGCAAATGTCATGCAGGGAGGAACCGGGAAGCAAACTCAGGTCTCCTTACTGTGAGGCATAGATGATAAAAATAATAATAAAATAATTACATTTATATAGTGCTTTTCTCTCTACTCAAAATGATATAGATATGAAAGGCATTATATGATAATATTATATATATATATATATATATATATATATATATATATATATATATGACACACAGACATGAAAGGCATGATATAATAGAAAGATAGACAAATAGTTAAAAGTATCGAAATATAAGTATTGATTGTAACATTTCTTAAATTGTTTCAATAGTCATTATTCAAGGTGTCAGTTTTACAGCCGACATCACTAATGCAATCCCCTTTTGACAGTTGAGCCTCATAGTCTACCAATGGCCATGGTTCGAGGTGCAGCCCTGTTGCTTTTAGCATTAAATTTCTAAATTAGAGAAACATTAATCACTGTAAGACAAGTCGGAATTTGACATTTGTTGTTTTTCTACAGGTTGAAAGTTTTTTTTTAATAGTCAGTAAAACATTTAATGCATTAAGCCAAGGGTCTGCAATTATTTTTGATCTGTAGGCCAGCTTTATTCTGCACTGTCTCTTCAGGTTCAATCCTCTTCAGGAGGAGAGCTCCATCATAACCTCAGTATTTAAACCCTTGCCACAAGGTGTGCTGCCATAGCGAAATTACTTTCTTTCGTTACATGTGGTTCAAAAATGATGTATTTTATCACATCACTATCTATATAAAATTCAGCGTCTCTGTCTGCTTTTCATGAGAAAACTACTTAACAGATTTAGATTGGTTTTTTT
>NC_053166.1:155637572-155722572 GCF_016835505.1 Polypterus senegalus
ATCTCAATTGGAAAAAATCCTGCTGGCTATCTCTACTGATACGGACTGGTGATGAGTTAGGAACGAAAGGATGCCACATTGTTTGATGGAAATGAAAAGTCTAAACCTACAGAGGACTGAATTCAAAGACAACCCGAAAATCAAAGTGGAAAAAATGATGCGGCAGGCAGGCTGGCGAGTCCATTTTGCCGAAATGTTATTACAGCAACTCCAAATCGTACTCAGTAGTTTGTATGGGGCTATGGGCCCCCACGTGGTTGTATGCATGCCTGACAACGTCCTAATGAGAAGATGTATGGTGTCCTGGGGTATCCCCTTCCAGATCTGGCTGAGGTGCAACCTGGCGACGTCAGATGGACTGGAACATAATGTCACACCCAGAGGTATTCTATTGGATCGAGGTCAGGCGAGCGAGTGTGGGGGCCAGTCAATGGTATCAATTCCTTCATCCTCCAGAAACTGCCTGCATACTCTCGCCACATGAGGCTGGGCATTGTCGTGTACCAGGAGAAACCCAGGACCCACCGCACCAGCATAGGCTCTGACAACGGGTCCAAGGATTTCATCCCGATGCCTAACGGCAGTCAAGGTGCCGTTGTCTAGCCCGTAGAGGTCTGTGTGTCCCCTCATGGATATGCCTCTCCAGATATACCATCACTGACCCACCACCAAACCAGTCATGCTGAACGATGTCACAGGCAGCATAACGTTCTCCACGGCTTCTCCAGACCCTTTCACGTCTGTCACATGTGCTCAGGGTGAACCTGATCTCATCTGTGAAAAGCACAGGGCGCCAGTGGTGGAACTGCCAATTCTGGTATTTTATGGTAAATGCCAATCAGGCTCCACAGTGCCCACTAGAGGACGTCGGGCCCTCAGGCCACCCTCATGAAGTCTGTTTCTGATTGTTTGGTCAGAGACATTCACACCAGTGGCCTGCCTTCTGGAGGTCATTTTGTAGACTCTGGCAGTGCCCATCCTGTTCCTCCTTGCCCAAAGGAGCAGATAGCAGTGGGTCCTGCTGATGGGTTAAGGACTTTCTACGAGGGGCCCTGTCAAGCTCTCCTGCAGGAACAGCCTGTCTCCTGGAATCTCCTCCATGCCCTTGAGACTGTGCTGGGAGACACACAGAAAACCTTCTGACAATGGCACGTATTGATGTGCCATCTTGGAGAAGTTGGACTACCTGTGCCACCTCTGTAGGAATGAATGTGCCCATCACCTCTGGCAGTTATGCGGCTGTATGTGAATTAGTTTATACTCCAGGGAATTTCAAAACTTGGGTCAAAGCTTTTCTTCTAAGAAAATACACAACTTCTGTGTAGCTCAAAAGTTTCAACGAAAGCAGAGTGTACTGTATATTCAGCACCCTTCTATATACATATCTGACCTCCATGCTCCACAGAGCCTGCTCCCACTTGGGTAAAGCCGGCACCACCCTTAGGTTCATGTTCTTTGACATCCCCCGTAAAAGAAGTTTAATATGCCACTGTCCTCTGTACAAATATTTTATGAATCTACTTTTCTTTCTACTCACATGTACACTTATTACAAAGCCAGATTTGGCAGAGGGTTGGCTCATTTAGACCTGCTAGGCAAGCATTAGAAGACAACATAGGGACAACTGCAAAATGGGCATTGTATACTATTTTTGTATCCCCTTTTCCTTGTTTGGAATGGCATGATTCAACGAAGTGGGGGCCTGCATGTGAAGAAAGAGCATCAACCTTGGAACATTGCCCGGCGCACCTTTGAAGCCGATGGACTGATGGGAGATACCATCATCCGATTCTGAAAATCCTTCCAACACAGCTCCGAAAATGGCAGACTCTACACATCGGGCCCCCCCACCTGAAGGTCTTGTCATGGCTTCCTTTGACTGTTATGCCGCGTAAACCGCCATTAAAGAAAGCAAAGTTATTTCTCCTATGTGATTTCTTACCGCCGTATCGCCTTTTAATATCATATCTATATAGATTCTGGTTATGTAACACGCCGCAATTACAAAAGAACTCATTCCAACAAGGGAGCTAATGCCCCCTGCTGTATACACCCAAATTTCTTGGATCACGGACTACCTGACCAACAGACAGCAGTTTGTGAGTCTCAAGGACTGCGAGTCAGAAATGTTGTTGTGTAATACTGGAACACCACACTGAACTGTCCTGTCTCCCTCCATGTTTAATCTCCACACACCCACACCTTATTACATTGTGAATAGAATTGTTAATTCTAAGGCAAACTCTACATTTGTACATCAATCTGAGCAAACTGCAGAACCCTCCAAATGACTGTGTCCTCATAGACGGGACGTCCAAGACGCACACATAGACAGAAGTGCTTGTAGTGTGACAACCAGAGACTCAGAATCGTAACATGAAAGGCCAACCACCCCTTTGCACATACTAGACGGCATGTGCTCTTCAGGACCAGTAAAGCATCTGCCGGTCAACTGTCTACACCAGCCAAAGTGTGTGCAGGCCTGAAGGACCTTCCTTCACTTCCTGCTGTGCTTGTAGCAAGCAGAGTGTCACTTTGTCGGTTAATGCTCTATTAGACTACTTGATTTATGTGATGCACCTTATTGAATAGCTTACGAGGAACAATATGGAGGAGTACCTAAAACTCAGAGTTTGTATAGTTACAGTGATTTTGGAAAGTATTCAGAACCCTTCATATTTGTTGCAGCCTTATGCTAAAATCGCTTAAATTCAACAAACTTTCCAAATGACACTACCACTGTTGGAATAGTATTGCACAGATGACAAGCGGTGCCCGACTTCCTTCAGATGTGACGCTAATCTTGATTTCATCACACCAAAGGTTCTTTATTCTCACAGTCTGAGAGTCCTTTAGGTGTCTTTTTGAAAACCCCAAGCGAGCTTGTGTGTGTCTTTATTTGAGGAGAGGCTACCGTCGGGTCACTTTGTGATAAAGCCCAGATCGGTGGAGTGTTGCAGTGATGGTTGTCCTTATAAATGTTTCTTCCATCTCCATACATATTTATTAATTAAAAGCGCTTCTGTAAAAAGGCCAGATTTCCACCCTAGGGACAAATAAAGTTCTATCTATCCATGTTACTGGATGTGAAGACCTGGCTCGCATTCAGAAGTCCATATTCATCCCTAGGGTGTGGCTGTGCAGGCCACTCGAGGATCTCCGTGTCTTTATGGACCTGGCTTTGTGCACATGGCCACAGTCACACTAAAACAGTAAAGGGCCATTCCATAAACTGTTGCCACACAGCTGAAAGCCCACAATTGCCTAAGACAGGAGTCTCCAACCTACCCCCCCATGGAGCTACTTTTACAAAATGAAAATGGCCGAGAGCTACTCGTTTTTCTAAGGTTTATTCTCATAGCTTATTTCAACCCAAACAAACTAAATAAGCTTGTTTTGCCCAAACGTTTACAAAATGTTGGTGTTCACAACTCAAATTTTGCATTAAAACATCACAAAAAATATATTTAGTTCACCTGCAAGTGCATTGTATTGTATGTTTGTGTATTTCACTCACACTATTGAATTAAAACCTGAATGCTGTCAAAACACAACAATGCAATTCCAAATCCAGATATGACTTATTGATTTGTCATTTTGTTCCATGTCACTGTGTCACTTTATTCACAGGTCCAGTTGCATGTGTGATGTGTTTTTTAGTTCGTCAGATGAGTCAACAAGAGAGGCAGGTGTCTGGTGGAGTGGAGCCCCCTTAGGTTCACTCTCATGGAGTCATTTCAATGTTTGTCTGTCAGTCTTGTTCTGAACTTTGATTTCATGGCATTCATGTCAGACTCACCGAGGTATGGAGACCCAAACAAAGCAGACATCTTCAGAGCTGCTTGGTGAAGATTCTTATAGTTATCTGGCTCTACTAAGCTCCAGGAATGCTGTTGAGACTTTAACTGCACATCATTTTAAAGGTTTACTAATATATAATATATAAAATCCAATGTCTGTCTCCGTCTATATGTCCGCTTTTCACGAGAGAACTACTTAGCGGATTTAGATCGGGTTTTATTTTCTATAACTTGCTTGAACATTCTGGTTGATTTTGCAACTTCTCTCATTTCGCTGTGTGTCATAGTTCGCAGGGGGCCCTTTCTCCATCCCCTCGGCCCGCTGCACGTTTCACCGGATTCGCCCAAATAAATCGCGAACTATGATACATTCACTTGCCAGCTTCGGGGTGTGTTCCTTAACTCTGCTTAGCTAGCAAACGAGAGAACAGTTGAATTCAACTTTGCTTGATATTTAAAATAAAGTGTTACTTAGGTCTTGCGGAGTTTGAGTCCGGATATTCTATTAAGTGTCTGCCACATTGAAAAGATAGATTGCAATTCAGATTGTGGATCGTGATTTTGTGTTAAAAGGATCGTGATGATTTTTTGGAAAGATCGCCCACCCCTAATTTGACTAATCACGTTTTCAAAGTTATGTAGGATTCATGAACCCTTGGAGCTACTGTACTTGGAAAGGGGTGGCGAGTGATGTGTTGGAGACCCCTGGTCTAAGATGTCTTTCTCTGCTGTAGGGGCCTAGCTGAAACCCTGCCATCACCACTCCTCTACCAAGCTTTACAGCAGGCATTATGTAGCCCAGGAATGTAGTGTCCTCCTGGCATCCGCCAAACCCAGATGCATCCACCAGACTGCCAGATAGCCAAGTGTGGCTCATCACTCCACAGAACACATTTCCACTCCACTCAAGTCCAATGGTGGGGTGTTTTACGTTTTCTCCCAGCTCCATACAGGCTCTCCAGAACGCAGCCAGATTGACCATCAGGTTCTTTTGCTCAGTCTGACCAGCTCGAGGAATAGTTGTGGATGTTCAAAACTCCTTCCATCTAAACATTATGAAGGCCACAGTCAGGGCCGGATTTTCCTATAGGCTAACTAGGCTTCAGCCTAGGGCCTCAAGATCAAGAGGGGCCTACAATCAAATTGTTAGCAATTTGAACAAACTTAAAAATGGGAGGTGAAAGGGCCTCATAAGTGGAATAGCCTAGGGCCTCTTTTCATCTAAATCCGGCCCTGGCCACAGTGCTCTTGGGAACCTTTAATGCTGCAGACATCTTTTTGCAGCCTTCCCCAGATCTGTGCCTCGACACACTCCTGTCCCTAAGCTCTACCGGCAATTCCTTTGACCTCGTGCTTTGTTTTTTTTTGCTCCACTGTGGGACTTTCCATGGACAAGTGGGTGCCTTTCTTAATCAGGTCAAATAAGCTGAAATGGCCATGAGTGGACTCCAAACAAGGTGTACAAACATCTCAGTGATGACCAAAAGAAACAGAGACTGCTTGCGTCAATGTGAAATTTCAGTTTAATTTTAACAAATCTACAAAAATTTCTAAAATTCTCTTTTCGCTTTGTCATTTTGGGGTATTGACTGTTGATTGGTGTGTGTGTGTGTGTGTGTGTGTGTGTGTGTGCGGAAAGGTAACTTAAATAATTTTAGCAAAAGGCTACAAGATGTAAAATGTGGAAAAAGTTAAAAGGCCTGAATGATGTCTGAATCTACTGGAGCTTGTGTATGTTCTCAGATAACCGTAAAGGAGAGGAATTGTACTAACTAGAAAAAGAGGAACAAATGACGATAACTGGGAAATGCAGAGGTCTTGAGCTATCTGAACTGAATTATATGGGAAGTGGTTACATGACACAGCCTTTAAGTATCTTGGTGTTGTGGAAATCAAATGGGCAGCTATCGGGTTTTTCCAAAGACCAAGACTTTGTTTAATGCGTTTTGTCAGAAGTGGTGTGGCAGTGTGGTGTGGCGGTTAGGGCACTGGACTTAAAACCATAGGGGTTGCCAGTTCAGTTGTTTCCAACTCACTGTACTCCAACTAGAAAAAAGGAGAACAGAAGTAATTATAGTAACACTTTACAGTACATTACGGGTGCTGTGGGGCCAGCCTGCTCTATTACATGTTTAAGTCACTTATTGCTACATGATATTCTGTACATTCAATTAATTATCATTATTATTCATGGTGGCTCCAAAATCCGTACTAACCTCGACTTTCTCTGCGGTTCTTTTTCCTGGTTTTCTCTGGTGACGATCTGCGCCACCACCACCCGATCAAAGCACCGTGATGTCCCTACATTGATGTATTAAAGGCCAGAAGTCCACATGACCGTCATCATCATCAAGTTCTTCCATGTGAAGCCTGAATACCAGGACTGAGGACTGATTGAGGTCATTTATGTTAGGTAGAATGCCTAATGAGGGCTGGGTGGTCTTGTGGCCTCGGAACCCCTGCAGATTTTTATTTTTAGTTTTTTTTCTGTCCTCCCTGGCCATCGGTTCTTATTGAAGAGCCATTTTCTAGTTACATAAGATTCATAAATAGTTTACTAAATGATAGTGCATAATCTACGGGAGGTTCCTATAACCCCCAGCAGTTGAATAGAATTGGTATATTCTAACTATTTCTAGCTTCTCTGACTAAACATTATTCTCAGCTAGCGATCAGCCTTGCCATGTGTAAGGTGTAGAGGGCACATGGTTTTAAACCGTGCCTTTCATACCTTGTGCGTGTGTTTTTGTGTGCCAAGAAACATTTCAGACAAAGCACTTATTTGAAAGTGCTGTGCCGTACGTTTAAAGCGTATAGAAGAAGTTACGAATCTTTAAGTATAGAAACAACTAAAGCTTTAAAAGAAAAGCTAAGTTTAGAGAATATATACAGTGGTGTGAAAAACTATTTGCCCCCTTCCTGATTTCTTATTCTTTTGCATGTTTGTCACACAAAATGTTTCTGATCATCAAACACATTTAACCATTAGTCAAATATAACACAAGTAAACACAAAATGCAGTTTTTAAATGATGGTTTTTATTATTTAGGGTGAAAAAAAAATCCAAACCTACATGGCCCTGTGTGAAAAGGTAATTGCCCCCTGAACCTAATAACTGGTTGGGCCACCCTTAGCAGCAATAACTGCAATCAAGCGTTTGCGATAACTTGCAATGAGTCTTTGACAGCGCTCTGGAGGAATTTTGGCCCACTCATCTTTGCAAAATTGTTGTAATTCAGCTTTATTTGAGGGTTTTCTAGCATGAACCGCCTTTTTTTTCAATTGGATTCAGGTCAGGACTTTGACTAGGCCACTCCAAAGTCTTCATTTTGTTTTTCTTCAGCCATTCAGAGGTGGATTTGCTGGTGTGTTTTGGGTCATTGTCCTGTTGCAGCACCCAAGATCACTTCAGCTTGAGTTGACGAACAGATGGCCGGACATTCTCCTTCAGGATATTTTGGTAGAGAGCAGAATTCATGGTTCCATCTATCACAGCAAGCCTTCCAGATGCTGAAGCAGCAAAACAACCCCAGACCATCACACTACCACCACCATATTTTACTGTTGGTATGATGTTCTTTTTCTGAAATGCTGTGTTCCTTTTACGCCAGATGTAACGGACATTTGCCTTCCAAAAAGTTCAACTTTTGTCTCATCAGTCCACAAGGTATTTTCCCAAAAGTCTTGGCAATCATTGAGATGTTTCTTAGCAAAATTGAGACGAGCCCTAATGGTCTTTTTGCTTAACAGTGGTTTGCCTCTTGGAAATCTGCCATGCAGGCCGTTTTTGCCCAGTCTCTTTCTTATGGTGGAGTCGTGAACACTGACCTTAATTGAGGCAAGTGAGGCCTGCAGTTCTTTAGACATTGTCCTGGGGTCTTTTGTGACCTCTCGGATGAGTCGTCTCTGCGCTCTTGGGGTAATTTTGGTCGGCCAGCCACTCCTGGGAAGGTTCACCACTGTTTCATGTTTTTGCCATTTGTGGATAATGGCTCTCACTGTGGTTCGCTGGAGTCCCAAAGCTTTAGAAATGGCTTTATAACCTTTACCAGACTGATAGATCTCAATTACTTCTCTTCTCATTTGTTCCTGAATTTCTTTGGATCTTGGCATGATGTCTAGCTTTTGAGGTGCTTTTGGTCTACTTCTCTGTGTCAGGCAGCTCCTATTGAAGTGATTTCTTGATTGAAACAGGTGTGGCAGTAATCAGGCCTGGGGGGGCTACGGAAATTGAACTCAGGTGTGATACACCACAGTTAGGTGATCTTTTAACAAGGGGGCAATTACTTTTTCACACAGGGCCATGTAGGTTTGGATTTTTTTTTCTCCCTAAATAATAAAAACCATCATTTAAAAACTGCATTTCGTGTTTACTTGTGTTATATTTGACTAATGGTTAAATGTGTTTGATGATCAGAAACATTTTGTGTGACAAACATGCAAAAGAATAAGAAATCAGGAAGGGGGCAAATAGTTTTTCACACCACTGTATTTTTCTTTTTTTTTTTAATTTGCATATTATTCTACGGTATAACAACTTTTTTCTTTATTCTTGTGTGGATTATTTGCTTTGAATTTTCACTAAATAATTTTAAAACAAACTCTGGGACCGAGAGATTTCTTTCAGCACGCGTTTTACCCGTGCTTGAACTCGCCTTACACTCCGGCGGCTACATTTACTGTTAATTAGTATTGCCTAATTTTAATTTTTGTCTTTTATCTCTTTCTTCACCCTGTAAAGCACTTTGAGTAACATCATTTGTATGAAAATGTGCTACATAAATAAATATTGTAGTTGTTGTTGACACAAACCAGCCACTAAGGTTATGTAGCAATAAGTGAGTAATCGATGAAGTACAGATAGCCATTGTAATCCTTTTCATCATCCAGCAAGGTCTTGTTATAAAGGGATAGAAAGTAATAAGTGCACCTACTCTAAAATATTACTTAATTCCATATCCTGATTTTGTAAGTTAGCTTGGATAAATTTTTTTAAAATAATAAAAAAAACAAAAAAAAACCCAGCAACAGCACAGAATAAAATAAAAAGGCAACATTTTGTGCATCCGAGTGTTACAAGGAAAAGTTTGAGCTGAAGAGACAAAATGATGTCTGCCTCTATGCGGGGTCATATGATGCGACGCTTATGAAACGACCTCATGTCGCCGTGATTCAAAGGCAGTTTATGAGCCACGTGCAGTACGAAATTATCTGAAATCTCGCTGATTTATTTTGAGTCAAACAGCAGTACAGTAACCACACTTACATTACATGGCAAAAATGTTTGTGGACATCCAACCTTCACACATATATGACCTTGTTTGGTGTCCTACTTCAAAACCAATAGCAGCCATCAAGATGGAGTTTGCCCCTCTGTAACAGCCTCCATTCTTCTGAGAAGGCTTTCCACAAGATTTTGGAGAGTGTCGGTGTGAATCGAGGTCCATTCGGCCAAAAGAGCATTTGTGGAGGTCAGGTGCCGCAGTTTGTGAGACTCGAGGACTGTGTTTCTGATATGGATGGAGCACCGGAAGGACTTGGCCTGTATCCTTCTCTCTTTACTCTGTATTCTTTACAGTACAAATATAACCCCAGGTCAAGTATTACTTGAAGAAATTCTTAGAGGATTCTGGGGGTGCTTTGATAAGGGGGACGAGACAGAAGTATAGGGTCAGGTGGAGAAGTTTGCTTTGTGGGGCAAAGAGAATGGTCTGCATCTTAACATCAGCACAACTAAGGAACTGGTTGTTGACTTTCACCGCACCAAAGAGTCTCTGTGTCCTGTCACTGTTCAAGAAGAGGATGTTCAGGTATCACACTCCTACAAATACTTGGGGGTCCACATCAATGACAGGTTGGACTGCTCTTGTAACACAGAGGAATTATAGAAGAAAGGGCAGAGCAGGCTCTTTTTTCTTAAGAGACTGTGTTCCTTTAATGTCTTCTCTAGTTTTGTGATGGTCAGTGTGGTGTGCTAGGCCAGTATCATCACTACAAGAGAGGCCCACTGAATTTACACACTAATTAAATGGGCAAACTCAGTTATGGGACGCATTCTGGACACCCTGGAGGTAGCAAAGGGGAGAATACAAAACAAAACAAAACTAAGTGCCATTATGAACAATGCTGCACATTATCTCTATCACACACCAACATGGAGGACTATCAGCTAACAAATTATTCAGTAGAGAGTGTGTCAAGATATGCAACTTGGGGTCCATCAGCAATATGCCTGTAGAGTACCTCACTGAGACTGGGACTGTCAAGTCAGAAGTTTTCTTTCTTCTTTTTTAGTCATTCTGGTGTGTGTTCAGACCATAGAGAGACATACACTCACCTAAAGGATTATTAGGACCACCATACTAATACGGTGTTTGACCCCCTTTCGCCTTCAGAACTGCCTTAATTCTACGTGGCATTGATTCAACAAGGTGCTGAAAGCATTCTTTAGAAATGTTGGCCCATATTGATAGGATAGCATCTTGCAGTTGATGGAGATTTGTGGGATGCACATCCAGGGCACGAAGCTCCCGTTCCACCACATCCCAAAGATGCTCTATTGGGTTGAGATCTGGTGACTGTGGGGGCCATTTTAGTACAGTGAACTCATTGTCATGTTCAAGAAACCAATTTGAAATGATTCGAGCTTTGTGACATGGTGCATTATCCTGCTGGAAGTAGCCATTAGAGGATGGGTACATGGTGGTCATGAAGGGATGGACATGGTCAGAAACAATGCTCAGGTAGCCCGTGGCATTTGAACGATGCCCAATTGGCACTAAGGGGCCTAAAGTGTGCCAAGAAAACATCCCCCACACCATTACACCACCACCACCAGCCTGCACAATGGTAACAAGGCATGATGGATCCATGTTCTCATTCTGTTTACGCCAAATTCTGACTCTACCATTTGAATGTCTCAACAGAAATCGAGACTCATCAGACCAGGCAACATTTTTCCAGTCTTCAACTGTCCAATTTTGGTGAGCTCGTGCAAATTGTAGCCTCTTTTTCCTATTTGTAGTGGAGATGAGTGGTACCCGGTGGGGTCTTCTGCTGTTGTAGCCCATCCGCCTCAAGGTTGTGAGTGTTGTGGCTTCACAAATGCTTTGCTGCATACCTCGGTTGTAACGAGTGGTTATTTCAGTCAAAGTTGCTCTTCTATCAGCTTGAATCAGTCGGCCCATTCTCCTCTGACCTCGAGCATCAACAAGGCATTTTCGCCCACAGGACTGCCGCATACTGGATGTTTTTCCCTTTTCACACCATTCTTTGTAAACCCTAGAAATGGTTGTGCGTGAAAATCCCAGTAACTGAGCAGATTGTGAAATACTCCGACCGGCCCGTCTGGCACCAACAACCATGCCACGCTCAAAATTGCTTAAATCGCCTTTCCTTCCCATTCTGACATTCAGTTTGGAGTTCAGGAGATTGTCTTGACCAGGACCACACCCCTAAATGCATTGAAGCAACTGCCATGTGATTGGTTGATTAGATAATTGCATTAATGAGAAATTGAACAGGTGTTCCTAATAATCCTTTAGGTGAGTGTATATACACCCACAAGCTATTATAATGGGGGGGGATGCACCTAATGAGATGATGGATGGTGTCCTGGGGATCTCCTCCCAGATCTGAACCAGGGCATCACTGAGCTCCTAGACAGTCTGAGGTGAAACCTGGCGGCGTCGGATGGATCAAAACAATGTCCCACCCAGAGGTGTTCTAATGGAGTGAGGTCAGGGCGAGTGTGGGGGACATTCAATGGTATCAATTCCTTCATCTTCCAGGAACCGCCAGCATACTCTTGCTACAGGAGGCTGGGCATTGTCGTGCACCAGGAGGAACCCAGGACCAACTGCACCAGCATAGGGTCCGACGATGGGTCCAAGGATTTCATCCCGATACCTAATGGCAGTCAAGGTGTCGTTGTCTAGCCCGTTGAGGTCTGTGCATCCCTCCATGGATATGCCTCCCCAGATATACCCACACTGACACCCCACCAAACTGGTCATGCTGAAGGGTGTCACAGGCAGCATGACGTTCTCCACGGCTTCTCCAGACCCTTTCACGTCTGTCACATGTGCTCGGGGTGAACCTGCTCTCATCTGTGAAAAGCACAGGGTGCCCGTGGTGGATCTGCCAATTCTGGTATTCTATGGTAAATGCCAATCGAGCTCCACAGTGCCCACTAGAGGACGTCGGGCCCTCAGGCCACCCTCATGAAGTCTGTTTCTAATTATTTGGTCAGAGACATTCACACCAGTGGCCTGCCTGCTGGAGGTCATTTTGTAGGCTCTGCCAGTGCTCATCCTGTTCCTCCTTGCCCAGAGGAGCAGATACTGGTGGGTCCTGCTAATGGGTTAAGGACATTTTTACGAGGGGCCCTGTGCAGCTTTCCTAGAGGAACTGCCTGGCTCCTGGAATCTCCTCCATGCCCTTGAGACTGTGGTGGGAGACACAGCAAACCTTCTGGGAATTGAATGTATTGATGTGCCTGCCATCCTGGAGAAGTTGGACTACCAGTGCCACCCAACTGTGTAGGGTCCAGGTATGGCCTCATGCTTGTGTAGTAAAACACAAAACGAGTGAAAAATCAGATGAAGAGGGGAAAAATGTCAGTCGCCTTCACCTGTTAAACCATTCATTCCTGTTTTGGGGGTCGTCTCTTTGTTGCCCCTCTAGTGCACCAAAGCAGCTGACACTGATGAACAGGCCCCTCTGCTACTTAACTGAGCAGATCAACAGCCCAGAAGTTTCATTGACTTGATGCTATACTTGGATTCATAATTGGTCCTTTAATTTTTTTTGAGCAGTTTATGTATTTATTTATTTAAAGAGGTTCTTTAAAATGACAAAATTTCCCACTGGGGACAAATAAAGTATTGTCTATCTATTTATCTATCTAATCTTCTGATGTTGGATGAGAAGCTTTGGCTTGCAGTCAGCATGCCAATTCATCCCAGAGGTATTTATTTAGTAGGCTGGAGGTCTGGGCTCTGTGCAGACCACTCGAGTTGCTCCATGTCTTTATAAACCTGGCTTCGTACACATAGCCAATAATAAAAGGTCTTCCCCAAACTGTTGCCACAGAGCTGAAAGTGCACAATTGTCTAAAAGTTTCTTTGTCTGCTGTAGCATTAAATTTAACCCTTTACTGGAATCAAGCAGCCCAAACCCTGCCATTACCCCTCCTCTAACAAACAGTAGGCAATATGTACTCCAGAAGGTAGCGTCCTCCTAGCATCGGCCAAGTCTAGATTTGTCTATCAAACTGCCAGATAGTGAAGCCTGCTTCATTACTCCAGACAACACGTTGTCCCTGCTCTTAAGTCAAATGGCAGTGCATTTTAAACAACTCCAGCCAATGCTTGGCATTGCACATTGTGCTCTTGGGCTTGTGTTGAGCTGCTCAGCCTTGGACCCCCATTTCTTGAAGCTCCCGACACACAGTTCTTGTGCTGATGTTGCTTCCAAAAGCAATTTAGATCTCTAAATTGGAGGATGGACTATTTTTACGTATTTCAGCAATCAGCAGCACGAGTCGGTGTACTCCACCATGTTGCTGCACCAGGATGCTTCCACTTCACAAAAACGCCACTTACAGTACAAATCAAGCAGAGCAGACATTTCACATATGGACTTGTGGCAAAGGTGAAATCTTATTTAAAATATCACAGTGGTCTTCAGTATGACCCATTTTACCGCCAATGGCTGTCAGTGGAGATAGCCTTTACGTACAGTAGGTGCGGTGGAAACACCTGAACTCAGTAATTCGGAGGGTTGTCCACATATTTTCGGCCAAATTCTGCATATGAAAACGTTCCATCATTTTATTCTCTGAACTTGTAAAGGAAGCAGCATTAGACATGAAGGAGGAACCGAGCCTGGACAGGGTGCCAATTTATCGATTCACACATCCACATTCACTCACGACAGGCCAATCAATATAAAGTGTACGAAAAGAAAATGGGGTTCCTGGAGAAAACCCATGAGATACGGAGATGATGTTCAAATTTGAGCTTAGTCACTGCACCAAGGCCTGTGGAGCGGCGAGCACTAATTACAGCACCACTAGGCTACCTATGTGTAGAAAACTAAGCAGCAGCTAACAAACCAGTAAGAAGCATCAACCTCCATGGCATCTTATTTGGAGAAAAAAAAAGACAAACCCAAACACCTCCTACTTCGTAACAATGAAAGTGAAGATATGGCTCACCCATTGATGTTGGTCCTGGACATGAAAGGGCCGAATACAGTGGAGATAAAGGAGTGGTACATCTGAGTGAGGAGCCAGGTGGACTTCTCTCTGCTTCTGTTTAGAAACTCCTGGGTCTCAACATCCAGGTGACTCTGGATAAAAGCGGCTTCTAGAGACTTATTCAGGAAGTCGGTGTGACAGACATACCACTGGGGGAAGAAGAGTTAGTGACAGCCAGTCAGAAGTTGCAATGAATTGAAGAGCGCTAGACAGCAATCTAAAATTGTTTCACCAAAGGCATTCAGGCACAAATCAAAAATAAACATAAGCAATGAAAAAAAAAAAAAATCAGAGGATGGCCATAGAATGAGTAAAAGACTCGGGATGATACAAGCCAGCACGAATGTGACCACAGAGGTGGAAAGTCCCACACTCCACTTCTATGAATGCTCTCAAGTACCAAGGAGCCAGTAAGACATCAGCTACCGAGTGGTATGACTGAGGACAGAACCAAAGCCAGCTCTAGCTCACCAGATGATCACCTTTCAAAGTTGTCCACTCACAGTATTTCCACTCTAACTGGCACACCCACTTACCGTAATAGTTAGTTAGCCCAATGTCTCCCTCAGAACAACCTGAACTCGTTGACGACTCAACAAGTTGTCACCATTGCAGTACTAGGATGTGGGACAAATATGAAAGCCACTAGCTGGCATCTTGAGCGGCTTTCTAAGAAAACAGGCCTCCTAGTTCACTCACAGCTTTACACGGAGCACACAACGTATATACTTGCGGATAAGTTCTCCCACGGATATGTCGGGACTTGCTTTTACAGTAAAATTTCTGGTATTTTATAAATGTCTGTCATATAAGTCGAATGCGGAAAACTCACGCTATTGGTACAAGGGATTATGATATGGGGCGGCACGGTGGCGCAGTGGTAGCGCTGCTGTCTCGCAGTAAGGAGACCTGTGGGTTCGCTTCCAGAGTCCTCCCTGCGTGGAGTTTGCATGTTCTCCCCGTGTCTGCGTGAGTTTCCTCCGGGTGCTCCGGTTTTCATGCAGGCTAGGTGCATTGGTGATTCTAAGGCCTTGTTCACATGGGCGTTAAAATCGAGCGTTATTTTTGCGTTCGTAACGTCCGGTGAGCGCGGATCAAGCGCGAGTGTATTCTACGTAGGAGTCAATGAGAGTGTTCACACGGGCTTTGGTGACGGCGCTTGTCCGGCAGCGCGTTTATACGCATCAAAAAGCGTTGCATGCAGCTTTTCTTGCCGTTCAAAACCCAACGAACGCAAGGAAACCGCTTCTAGTTCGTTTTCTGCGCGTTTATTTTATGCTTCGGAGGACCGGATATTTTTATGTTTTCATATACAACATATATATTTTCATATTGCTTATTTTATTTTATTGTCTCATGTAATTTGTAAACCATGAACCTATTAATTTATGTTCTAATATAATATTTGATAATGATTATGTAGGGGGGCAATCCATGGCGGGGGGGCATTTCAGTGCATAACACCGGTGTAAGCGCACACTCGACTACTGTTTCCTTACCTCAAAGTGACAAGTAGTCTCTCTTCGGGGATAACACCAAGTCGCATATTGGTTGATTGGCGTGCAATGTGGCATTGCACCAGCTGCAGCAGACAATCAAAAGTGGAAACCGACATCCGACTGTAGTTAAAAAACTTGCGCGGAAATTTTCGCATTTCTTCATAAAGCACAAAAAAACTTCCTTTAACCCGACGTTGTGCAGTCAGAGGATGAACCCAGTAGCGGCGATTTTTCTCTCCCTACGTCGCCGTATTACGAGTATTTTTAAAACAAGAAGATTAATATCTAACATAGCAAAATGGTCCATATTGAAAGGAGGCACCTCAAATAAAACGACAAGGGCTTTCATATCCAGTTCCCGACACTGCCTCCACAGGTTAACACACAAACTACAATTTGGGCTGCAGGCTGGCGTTAGACAGAGACAAACGAACGCCGGTGCAGAAGTCAATCGATCGCCACCACAAAATGCAACATAAACGTCTAGGACGTTCAGAGCAAGTTCGTTTATCCAAAAACTTAACGCCCCTGTGAACAAGGCCTTAATTGTCCTAAGTGTGTGTGTGTGTGTGTGTGTGTGCGCGCGCCTTGCCTGGGCTTTGTTCCTGCCTTGCGCCTTGTGTTGGCTGGGATTGGCTCCAGCAGACCCCCGTAACTCTGTGTTAGGATATAGCGGGTTGCACAATTGCTGACTGACTGATTATGATATGCTAATGGCGCCCACCTGAGAGAGCAACCATGGAGCACACGGCCTTTTGTGTGTGGATGATAACGTTTGCACCGATTTGTGTTTTTTGTATCTCACACCCTCATACACCTTAAACGTAAGAGCATCCCTTATCTACGATTAGAAGAAAGTATGAAGCTGGCTATGAATTAAACATCGTTGAAGTGGCGAAAGAAATTGGTAACTGCGCTGCTGCAACAACATTCGATGTGTCTGAGAAACTGATGTGAGATTGGAGGAGGCAAGAAGATGTGTATAAAAAAAATTTAAAAAAAGTGTCGCATTTTTGAACGGGCGTGTAAGTCAGGGTCTGATTTTATGATTGACCCGACTTATACATGAGTATATACGGTACTTCAATATAGGGGTGCCCTTAACACGGCTCGCTCCAACTATTAATCCTCTCTCGTAAGTCTGGGCCTAGAACTCTTTTTAGGACTGTTAATAAACTCATCCAACCCCCTCCTAGTCTAGCATGCCACAATATGGCTGAATGGTGTCAGGCTTTCTTACCAAAATTGATCAAATTGATCAGTTTCCCCTCCACACCTCAATTGCTCACTCATACTGATCTGCCATCTCCATCGTCAAGACTCCCTTGTTTCGCTTGTGGACTCTCTCGCCATCTCTGAACTTATTAAAAGGTCTAATTCCTCCTACTGTCTGCTTGATCCTGCCCCCCATTTCTCTGCTTAAGACATGCTCATCCATAATTAGTATTCCTGTTGCCTCATTGGTAAATGCAGGTTTCGTTTCAGGTTCTGTCCGTACTGCCCTCAAAACTGCTGCAGTTACCAAAATCCTTAAAAATCCTTCCCTCTCCAGTTACAGGCCTATCTCTGATCTCCCTTTCTTGACTATGGTGATGGAACGTGCGGTTGCTACACAACTCCATGACTTTCTTTTAGATCAGGGGTGGGCAATGTCAGTCGGTCCTGGAGAGCCGCTGTGGCTGCAGGTTTTTGTTGCAACCCTGTTTCTTAATGAGAAAACAATTATTACTGATGAAACCCTTATTGCTTAAGTGACATTTTCATGCTTCATTTTAGTGGTCTCGCTTGTTAAGGTTCCCCACCCTCGATTGCTTATTTCAATCTTAAACAGCTACATTCACTATTTTATTGGCTATATATCTATACATATATCTATGTATATATATATATATATATATATATATATATATATATATATCTATATCTAGATAGAGATATCTATATATCTATATATCTATATATCTATATATCTATATATATATATATATATATATATATATATATATATATATATATATATATATATATATATATATATATATATATATATATATATATATATATATATATACACACACACACACAGTGGTGTGAAAAACTATTTGCCCCTTCCTGATTTCTTATTCTTTTGCATGTTTGTCACACAAAATGTTTCTGATCATCAAACACATTTAACCATTAGTCAAATATAACACAAGTAAACACAAAATGCAGTTTTTAAATGATGGTTTTATTATTTAGGGAGAAAAAATCCAAACCTACATGGCCCTGTGTGAAAAAGTAATTGCCCCCTTGTTCAAAAATAACCTAACTGTGGTGTATCACACCTGAGTTCAATTTACTGATTACTGCCACACCTGTTTCAGTCAAGAAATCACTTAAATAGGAGCTGCCTGACACAGAGAAGTAGACCAAAAGCACCTCAAAAGCTAGACATCATGCCAAGATCCAAAGAAATTCAGGAACAAATAAGAACAGAAGTAATTGAGATCTATCAGTCTGGTAAAGGTTATAAAGCCATTTCTAAAGCTTAAGGACTCCAGCGAACCACAGTGAGAGCCATTATCCACAAATGGCAAAAACATGGAACAGTGGTGAACCTTCCCAGGAGTGGCCGGCCGACCAAAATTACCCCAAGAGCGCAGAGACGACTCATCCGAGAGGTCACAAAGACCCCAGGACAACGTCTAAAGAACTGCAGGCCTCACTTGCCTCAATTAAGGTCAGTGTTCACGACTCCACCATAAGAAAGAGACTGGGCAAAACGGCCTGCATGGCAGATTTCCAAGACGCAAACCACTTTTAAGCAAAAAGAACATTAGGGCTTGTCTCAATTTTGCTAAGCAACACCTCAATGATTGCCAAGACTTTTGGGAAAATACCTTGTGGACTGATGAGACAAAAGTTGAACTTTTGGAAGGCAAATGTCCCGTTACATCTGGCGTAAAAGGAACACAGCATTTCAGAAAAAGATCATCATACCAACAGTAAAATATGGTGGTGGTAGTGTGATGGTCTGGGGTTGTTTTGCTGCTTCAGGACCTGGAAGGCTTGCTGTGATAGATGGAACCATGAATTCTACTGTCTACCAAAAATCCTGAAGGAGAAGGTCCGCCATCTGTTTGTCAACTCAAGCTGAAGCGATCTTGGGTGCTGCAACAGGACAATGACCCAAAACACACCAGCAAATCCACCTCTGAATGGCTGAAGAAAAACAAAATGAAGACTTTGGAGTGGCCTAGTCAAAGTCCTGACCTGAATCCAATTGAGATGCTATGGCATGACCTTAAAAAGGCGGTTCATGCTAGAAAACCCTCAAATAAAGCTGAATTACAACAATTCTGCAAAGATGAGTGGGCCAAAATTCCTCCAGAGCTGTAAAGACTCATTGCAAGTTATCGCAAACGCTTGATTGCAGTTATTGCTGCTAAGGGTGGCCCAACCAGTTATTAGGTTCAGGGGCAATTACTTTTCACACAGGGCCATGTAGGTTTGGATTTTTTTCTCCCTAAATAATAAAAACCATCATTTAAAAACTGCATTTTGTGTTTACTTGTGTTATATTTGACTAATGGTTAAATGTGTTTGATGATCAGAAACATTTTGTGTGACAAACATGCAAAAGAATAAGAAATCAGGAAGGGGGCAAATAGTTTTTCACACCACTGTGTATATATATATATATATATATATATATATATATAAATAAATAAATAAAAGTCAATGTGTGTATGTATGTTCCAGCATCACTGCCCAACGGCTGGTACACATGTTTCTCAATCAGGTCAAGTCAAGTTGGGCAGCATCCACCGGTACAGTGTGTTGCCACACCCACTACATGACAAAACAACTCGGGATCCTGGTTGGCAACCCACCAGGTGGACATGTGGTCCAGTCTTACCCTCTGGAAATGACCCTCTATCCACAGCCAAGTGTTACGTGGGTGACCCCTTGGCCTGGTCCAGCCACTCGGGTCCCCAACAATAAGGATCTTACAAGCCGGATCACCCTCGGGAAATCGTGCCACATGGCTGTAGTGCCGTGACCGACGCTCCCTCACAACGCAGGTCATGTGCTTCATTCGGGACTCCATTAGCAACACAAAGTCAAACCAACGGGGCCCAAGGATTTTTCGGAGAGACACCGTACTGAAGGAGTCCAGTCTTCATCTCAGGTCACTGGATAGCATCCATGTCTCGCAACCATATAGCAAGACAGGAAGCACCAGGACTCTAAAGACTTGGACCTTCGTCCTTTTGCCGAGATATCGGGAGCACCACACACCCCTTTCCAGTGACCTCATGACCCCCATGCTCTCCCAATCCATCTACTGACTTCATATGAAGAGTCACCAGAGACATTAATGTCAATGCCATGGTAAGTAAAACTCTCGATGAGGTCGACACTCTCTCTGCGGGCAGACACACTGCTGATGGCCGTGCCCAAGTGATCATTAAAGGCCTGATCTTTGGTTTTTATCAGGACACTCACAAGCCCAGACGCTCAGACTCCTCACTCAGTCTCGAGCGTCCTGATCAGAGCCTCCATTGAGTCCGCAAAGATCACAGCATCATCAGCAAAGTCAAGATCTGTGAATTTTTCTTCACCAACAGATGCCCCGCAGCCGCTGGACCCCACGACCTGCCCACCACCCAGTCAACAGTAAAAATACTGTAGGGTGTAATCAACCCTAACCCACCCCCTTCCGGGTAGGGTGGGGGGTGATCTTGCGCTTATGTATGCATGTTATGTTATCATTCAGTTGACACTCGGAACGACCACTAGAGGGCGAACTGGAGGCGACTGCCAGTATTCTTTATGTTTGAGCTCCACCGCGCCCCTGTTGCTTTTGAAATTAAATAGAGTTCTACACGTGCAAGTGTGTGTGTCTGTCCGGCCCGGAAGCGAGATGTAGAGTCTCCACCTCCGAGGATATGCAAGCGAGGTCAGCACACCGGCAAAAGGAAACCTCCTAAGAAAGACAGTCGCTTAGCTGCTAATGCACAAACGACGTGAGCACGTCGGCTCCATGAATCCGCAAAGCAGAGAGATGCCCAGAGTAGTTCTGACGATTTCAATACTTTCTAGGATCCACAGTTAGTATATAGCAGGCGACTGCCAGCATTCTTTATGTTTGAGCACCACCACACTGCGCCCTATTTCTTATTTTAATTAAATAGCGTTGGCCAGTTCCGAGCGTCAAATGGATGATAACATACAAACAAGATTGCAAGACAAGCACATTAACAGAAAATAAAAATTCACTAATTTATTTTAAAGTTGTGTTTTTTTTAAAATATTTTTTTAAACAATTTAAAAAAAAAAAACACTATTTTACTCATGGGCAACGCTGGGTATTTCAGCTAGTTAGCAATAAAATGTAAATGACAAAGCAGCCAGCAGTTCTCCATCCAGTTTGCTTTCTTATACATCTGTGTGTGTGTTCATCATGCTCCGTTTGATTTAACAAAACATGTAACAGAACTTGTGACAGACTAAAAATTATCTGTTCTAGGCTTCAAATCATTTGGAGGATATCCTTGGAGAGTAAAAAATATCTACGCTGTAAGAACCTTACATTGCAGACTAACAAGCCAATAAATTAAACAAGGTGTTAGACTGGCAACGATTGGTTTCCAATTAAGCAGTTGGGTTGGAATGAAAACCTGCAGCCATTGCGGCCCTCCAGGACCGTCATTGCCCACCCCTGGTCTAGAGCAGGGGTCCTCAATCCCAGTCCTGGAGAGCCGCAGTGGCTGCAGGTTTTTGTTCTGACCTGGTTGCTTAATTAGAAAGCAATTCTTGCCAATAAAGCACTAACAAGCTATGAAATTAAATTAACTCTGCTATGTCAGGTCATTCTCATATCCTAGATTTTCTTTCCCTTTCTATCATGCAAATGATTTGAAGGCTAAAATGGACGAGTAATTCTCAGTCCTTCACTTTTTTTCTCTTCATTTTTCTTCCAAGTATTTCATTAAACCCAATAGTGCAGATAAATACACACAGGTGTAAATGGAGAAATGCTGCTCTCTCTTGTCATTTGCATGTTATTGATAATAAGGAGCAATTCAAATAGCTGTTTAAGACAAAATTAAGCAATAAGGGCTCAAAATCACTAAAGTGGAGCAGAAGTGTTACTTTAGCAATAAGTGCTTTTTATTAAGCAACTGGGTTGGAGCAAAAACCTGCAGCCACTGCGGCTTTTCCAGGACCGTGATTGAGGACCCCTGGTCTAGACGATACACTCCACTCTATGAGCCTTTTCACACACAGCACAGCACTGAGACAGCTCTTCTCTGTGTAGTTAATGATCTTCTCCGGTCTGCAGATTGTGGTTTATTTAATAATCTCCTTCTCCTTTTTGACTTAAGTGCAGCATTAGTTAATCGTGAAATCCTCCTCTCACGTTTCTCCACTGTGGGGATCTCTGGCTCAGCCCTTCAATGGCTCACATCATATCTTTCTAATAGGCAAAAGTTTGTCACACTCGGCCGATGTAAGTCCTTCACCTCACCTGTGTCGCGTGGTGTCCCTCAGGGTTCACTCCTTAGGCCATTACTCTTTCTACTTTATATCCTTCCTTTGGGCCAGATTATTTGCAGACATGGCCTTAACTTCCACTGCTATGCAGACGATACACAGTTATATCTTACGCCATCTATCTAGCTTACACTAAAGGAGAACTCTTCGCATCGAGCGCTCAGAAACTGCTTCTAACCACTTTAAGTGTAGAGCTTCCTGGAGAGGTCAGCGGAGAGTTTTCTCTCACTCTCAGCACCCACATTTTCTGCTTAACACCATCACTACGCCCCACTTGCCCACAGAGCAGATCCCATCGGGTCTGTAGTAAGGGCAACAAAACTAAATAAGCAAGTGGGCCCTTAGTTTGTCTCAGTTAGACTTGGCATCTGTTCAAAACATTTTGGTGTGAAGGTGCCACCTCTCAGCCTCCACTTCTCACTGGCTTGGAAATTCTTTAAAATGACGTCACTGCCTTCCTTTCCACTCCAGCTACAAGAAAACGCTCAAGTCCCAGCATACCTGATTTGTGTCGTGACAGCTTCCTGCCTCATTCATCATGCTCAAGTACAGCGATTTGGCGAGTGGGCTCCGGAGATGCTTCCCAGTCCACATCCTCCGCAGAAACAGAAGAAATGCAACGTAAACCGCAAGCCAGGCACCCCAGAGCAGTATTCTCATCTGCTGAGGTGCAAAACCTGTTGGCATAAAGAAAAAAATAACAGTTACATACAGAATATGTCCACTACTGGAATGGAGTAAAGGCCCATCCAAGGTTGGCTCTAGCCTTATGTACGGAAATGCTGAAAAGTGCGATCGGATGGATGGATAGATATAGGGTGGTCCAGATCTAATTATGCAATTTTCATTACTCTAGAATTTATTACATAGAAAAATCACTCGAAAAATCCCGGACCATCGAGAAATGTGCAAAATGACGACATGAAGAATCGTCTTTGCACCGAACTTGAATCGTCCCCGTATAAATCAAAGTCATCCAGACGATCTGGATCTGCATAATTAGACCTGGACCACCCTATAGATAGATAGATAGCCAGTATTGAAGGAACGACGGGCTAACAAACACTGCGACAGATTTTTGGGGTACCAACCCAGCTGTCCCCGTTTAGATGATCTATCTTTCTATTAAACTGTGTTTTATATTTGTAATTCACCACTTTGCAGAGATCGGTTTCCACTTTGACACTGAAGAGTCCTTCTCTACTAATCAATGTCAAAAAAGCCAAATTAAGCCCACCGCCACTCAATGTTGTGTAACAAATAAAATGTGAACACTTCCAATGCGGCAAACCATTTTTATAGGTACAGTAGGTGGATATAAATCGACATCACAAGTGGAATTAGAAACAATCTTCAAGTACCAAAGTGAACCACCCACCTACCTAAATATGTCAAGGTATAAAAACCAATTTAAAGTGTGTTAAGGCAAACCTTCATGGCTGTCAGTCTGCCGAACCCTCAGAAATCTTGACCCCATCACATAACTGACCACCACGTTTGCGTGAAACATCGACTCTACTTTTAAAGCCAGGCTTTCCAGTACCATCTGGCCTTCACGGTATGGACAGGCCTTCAAGTTTCACAAATCCTTCTCAAAAGACAGTAGGTCTCCTGAGACTTTCCTAGGTTATTTTCTGTAGGAACACCTTCACAAGGACTTTGGAATTTTTAATGGTCAAAGGCTACCTGTTTCTGTAAGTAAAATTTGAGTTTTTTAGTACCCTTAACATAGTCAATGTAATGTGTTAGAAACAGTAAAGCACGACCAGCAATGCTCTATCAATTAGGCCTTGCATGTGTGGAAATGCCACAAAACGTTGGAATTTTCCTTTCAAAACGCAGGTCCAGATTTTGTAAAGAGACTGATAAGCTTGGAGATCATTTCTCACCCCGAGTTAAGCAGACCTGGGCTAAAGAGTTAAAGAGGCTCACTAAATGTTTGTAGACGGCCTGGCGTACCCTCTTCCGTGAATAAATTTTGTAACTGTCAGCAGAATCCAAGTGTTTGAATCGTGTGTTGTTGCACGTTTCTCGTGCTCATCTTAGCTGCTTGTGCATAATTCGTTTTGAAAGTGAAGCAATACTGATAAAGGCTTTTCGGCTAAGTTTGTATCTGCTCATCTGTATTCTATTTACCGTATAAGTCGGGTCTTGAAACCCAAAAAATCGATCATAAAATCAGACCCCAACTTATACACCCGTTCAAAAATGTGACATTTAAATTTTGTTTTGTTTTTTTTATACACATCTTCTTGCCTCCTCCAATCTCACATCAGTTCCTCAGACGCATCGAATTTTGTTGCAGCAGTGCAGTTACCAATTTCTTTCACTGCTTCAATGACGTCTAATTTAAAACCAGCTTCATATTTCCTTCTGATCGAACACTCCATCGTAGATAAGGGATGCTCTTATGATAAAGGTGTATGAGGGTGAGAGATACAAAAAGCACAAATTGGTGCAAGTGTCGCTTTGGAATTGTTCAGGTAGCACTGTGTGGTCACGTAGACACAATACAGAGGAAGAGAGAGAGGGGTTAGGAGCACACGCTGATACAGCGCATTACCACACCCACGTAGAAAAAAAAAAAGGCTGTGTGCTCCGTGGTTCCTCTCTCAGGAGGGCGTTGGCATATCGTAATCTCTTGGACCAATAGCGCGAGTTTTCGACTTTTGACTTATACGACCAACATTATAAATCTCTTGGACCAATAGCGCGAGTTTTCGACTTTTGATTCATACGACCAACATTATAAATCTCTTGGACCAATAGCGCGAGTTTTCGACTTTTGATTCATACGACCAACATTATAAATCTCTTGGACGAAAAGCGCGAGTTTTCGACTTTTGACTTATACGACCAACATTATAAAAAACCAGAAATTATACGATGTAATCAAGTCCCGACTTATCCACGGGAGAACTAATCCGCGAGTATATACGGTACATTTTGCATCGCATTATATGAAACATAAAACATGTTAGAAGTTATATCAATCATTCCCACAATTTTATGACTATTTCATATTTGTTCTATATGTACAGTATCTCACAAAAGTGAATAAACCCCTCACATTTTTGTAAATATTTTATTATATCTTTTCATGAGACAACACTGAAGATGACACTTTGATCCAATGTAAAGTAGTCCGTGTACAGCTTGTATCACAATATAAATTTGCTGTCCCCTCAAAATAACTAAACACACAGCCATTAATGTCTAAACCGCTGGCATTAAAAGTGAGTACACCCCTAAGTGAAAAATGTCCAAATTGTTGCCAATTAGCCATTTTCCCTCCCCGGTGTCATGTGACCCGTTAGTGTTACAAGGTCTCAGGTGTGTTAAATTTGGTGTTATCGCTCTCCCACTCTCGCATTCTGGTCACTGGAAGTTCAACATGGCACTTCCTGGCAAAGAACTCTCGGAGGATCTGAAAAAAAGAATTGTTGCTTTACATAAAGATGGCCTCGGCTATAAGAAGATTGCCAACGCCCTGAAACTGAGCTGCAGCACCAAGACCATACAGCAGTTTAACAGGACAGGTTCCGCTCAGAACAGGCCTCGACATGGTCGACCAAAGAAGTTGAGTGCACGTGCTCAGCGTCATATCCAGAGGTTGTCTTTTTAAAATAGACGTATGAGAGGTTATTATTAGGGGGTGGGGGGGTCAGCCTGTCAGTGCTCAGACCATACGCCCGCCGCACACGCCATCAAATTGGTCTATATGGCTGTCGTCCCAGAAGGAAGCCTCTTCTAAAGATGATGCACAAGAAAGCCCACAAACAGTTTGCTGAAGACAAGCAGACTAAGGACATAGATTACTGGAGCCATGTCCTGTGGTCTGATGAGACCAAGATAAACTTCTTTGGTTCAGATGGTGTCAAGCGCGTGTGGCAGCAATCAGGTGAGGAGTACAAAGACAAGTGTGTCTTGATTACAGTCAGGCATGGTGGTGGGAGTGTCGTGGTTTGGGGCTACATGAGTGCTGCCAGCACTGGGGAGCTACAGTTCACTGAGGGGACCATGAATGCCAACATGTACTGTGACATACTGAAGCAGAGCGTGATCCCCTGCCTTCGGAAACTGGGCCGCAGGGCAGCATGCCAACATGATAATGACCCCAAACACACCTGAGGGTAAAGGTGCTGGACTGGCCAAGCATGTCTCCAGACCTAAACCCTGTTGAGCATCTGTGGGGCCTCCTCAAATGGAAGGTGGAGGAGCACAAGGTCTCCGACATCCACTCCTCCATGACGACATCATAAAGCTGGTGGAAGAGGATTCCAGTGGCAACCTGTGAAGCTCTAGTGAACTCCATGGCCAAGAGAGTTAAGGCAGTGCTGGAAAATAATGGTGGGTGGGCACACAAAATACTGACACTTTGGGCACAATTTGGACATTTTTCTCTTAGTGGTGTACTCACTTTTGTTGCCAGTGGTGTAGACATTAATGGCTGTGTGTTGAGTTATTTTGAGGGGACAGCAAATTTACACTGTGATACAAGCTGTACACGGACTACTTTACATTGGATCAAAGTGTCATATCTTCAGTGTCGTCCCATGAAAAGATATAATAAAATATTTACAACTTCACTTTTGTGAGATACTGTATGTATTTAGACATACTGAACACCAGCAAAACCAAGGAGCTGGTGGTCGATTTTAGGAGGCCCAGGCCCCTCATGGACCCCGTGATCATCAGAGGTGACTGTGCAGAGGGTGCAGACCTATAAATACCTGGGAGTGCAGCTGGATGATAAATTGGACTGGACTGTCAATACTGATGTTCTGTGCAAGAGAGGACAGAGCCGACTATACTTCATTAGAAGGCTGGCGTCCTTCAACATCTGCAATAAGATGCTGCAGATGTTCTACCAGACGGTTGTGGCGAGCGCCCTCTTCTATGCGGTGGTGTGTTGGAGAGGCAGCATAAAGAAGAGGGACGCCTCACGCCTGGACAAACTGGTGAGGAAGGCAGGCTCTATTGTAGGCACGGAGCTGAACAGTTTGACATCTGTGGCAGAGCGACGGGCGCTGAGCAGGCTTCTGTCAATCACGGAGAATCCACTGCATCCACTGAACAGGATCATCTCCAGACAGAGGAGCAGCTTCAGTGACAGACTGCTGTCACCGTCCTGCTCCACTGACAGACTGAGGAGACCCCACACTATGCGACTCTTCAATTCCACCCAGGGGGGTAAACGTTAACATTATACAAAGTTATTGTTTGTTATACCTGCATTGTTATCACTCTTTAATTTAATATTGTTTTGTTTTGTTTTTTTTAAATCAGCATGCTGCTGCTGGAGTATGTGAATTTCCCTTTGGGGATTAATAAAGTATCTATCTATCTATTTAATTATACATGCTCATATATATTGTCACACACGTGCACATGGGAGGCAGCTAAAGGGCCCGACTGAGGGCAATTCCGAATCTGACCGGGATGTGGCAGAGTGCACGGACTCTTTTTCTCGCTTTCCAGCAGACCATTCACGGGAAGTTCCACCTGGCTCTGTTGACGTCACTTCCGGGTCCAGACCTATAGAGGAAAGCCTTGCCGGCTCCGGAATCCTTGATGTCATGTCCAGGCTCGAGCCTATGGCTGAAGGCCTTTCCGATCCCGACCCCTTTGACATCACTTCCTATCCTGACCTTTAAAAAGCCTCCACCTTTTCCCTGTTCCCTCAGTTCTGTTTGTGCACATCAGTGCTATCAATTATTTGCAATTTGCAGCCCCAAACCTTGTTATGACTCTTTGTGGAGTTTGTGACAATATCTATAATTTTATTAAAATTATGTATTTTTTGCCTTCCTTAGTTCCTTAACATCTTTTTTTTGGATGCTTGAAATGGTGGCCGTCCCAATCTGTGATTTCGGAAATCTGGCAACCCTGCGTGATGTGTTGGAAGGAAGAAAAACGGGCAAGTGTGGAGGTCTTAGCCACTATGACGAAGGCTAAATTGAGATGGCTAGACGACTGGGTCAGAGCATCTCCAAAACGGCAGGATTTATCGGGTGCTCCCAATATGAAGTAGTTAGTACCTACCAAAAAGAGTTCTAAAGCAGGACAACCAGTGAAACGGCCACAGGGTCAGGAGTGCCCCAAGGATGCGTGATGCATCTGGGGAATGAAGGCTAACCTGTCTGATTCCACGGAAAAGCAGAAATTGCTAAAAGATGTTATGCTGGTCATGAGAACAAGGTGTGAGAACATGCAGCGCATCACAGATTGCCATGTAGTCACAGACCGGTCAGACTGCCAATGCAAACCCTTGTCCGCGACCATAAGTGTCATACGATGGGCACATAAGCGTCAAAAATGGGCCACGAAGCAATGGTAGAAGGTAGCCTGGTCTGATGAATCACGTTTCGTTTGGGATCATGTGGACTGCCAGGCGCATGTGTGTCGTTAACCTGGGGAGGAGATGGCAGCAGGATGCACTATGGGAAGAAGGCAAACTGGAGGAGGCAGTGTGATGTTCTGTGAAATGATCTGCTGGGAAACCTTGGGTCCCGGCAGTCATGTGGATGTTACTTTGACATGTATTAAAAAGACCGAGTACACCCCTTCATGGAAACGGTATTATATGAAGCAAGTTGCCTTTAAAAGGATAAAGCATCCTGCGAAACCGCAAAAATTGTTCATGAATGGTTTGAGGAACATGACCGAGATTTCAAGGTGTTGACTTGGCTTCCAGATTCCCCAGATTTCAATCCAGCCGAGCATCTGTGGGATATGCTAAAAAAAAAAAAACCAAACAAGCCAACAAATCTGATCCATGGAAGCCCCACCTCACAAACACAACTAAAAGGATCTGCTGCTAACGTCTTGGCGTCATGGACCACAGGATATCCTCAGAGAGCTTGTTTAGTCCAAGCCTCGACAGGTTTGAGGTGTTTTGGAAGAACAGTTGTGCCAATAACGGACATCAAGAGGAAGAAAAGGAGACAATGGGAGTGTCAGGCCTATTGAACAAAATCGATGAAGGAGTGGCGAGTAGAATATTCTCATGAGTGGGGAGACCTACACGAGGACCAGATATACATCTTGCACTTCTTGCTCATATTCCGCCTTTCGTTCATCATTCGAGCTCCCACGTAACCAGACTCTCCTTCAAACACATCATTTTCGATTCACGGCCGTCGTTCCGCGTAATCAGAAAATTTTCACGTCGCGCGCTAAGGGGCGTGTCTCTATATTTCACGTCATTTTCGCCACGCGGCCCTCGCAAGTATAAACTGCGCTTCAGTCTAACAGTACACACTGCCCCCTATGGACACCGTGGAGCGCCGTCTCCGCCGGCCAGGGCTACAAATGGGCTTTGACCGGCACTGACCAAGCGGGGCACAATGACTTACTCTGCCCTGTTTATTCCCACGTAAGGCTGGCTGCACTGTTCGAGGTTTGCCGTTACAGCCGCTTTTAAATGTTTAAAAAAAAATGGCAAAACGATTATCGTGGTAGACAAAAGACGAGTGCGGTGGACCTCAGCATGCAACATTTATTTCTAGTCCACCTGCTTTGTCCCAACATTCCAATCAACTTTAACACAAATTCACTTGCATTCATATCTCCCCCTTCTTCTGCAGCGTTAATTTACACACAAAGCAATAAATGCAATGTTACCACCGATGGTCTTTTTATAGTATTACAAAAATGTGGTCAATTGTATTCTGTGCCCTGGATTAAAAAAAAAATCAGTTAAATACCTGCTATATAAGTATTCTTGTTTACTGCAATCCCAACCAAATCAAAGAAAATCCGCTTCCGAACCGCTTTAACTTCAAGTGTTACATCGATGCACGTCCGGTCGTCTCCGCCGCCCCTTTTAACCACGTTCCGGATTGGGAGTATATCGTAAGTAATGGAAACGGAACGTTTTCATGTTTCATGCAAAAAATGCAATTCCTTTATGAGTTAAATTCAGATTTATGCACAAGCTAAACAAACTTCAGCCACATCAAATTTCAGATTTTTTTTTTGGCTTTTAAAATGTTATGTGACTATAGTTTTAAACATGTAATCATGAAATGTATTTATTTGAAAATAGTTTGCATTTCTCACTTTAAATACCTGGCTATTTTTAACAAAGATCCTCCAATCTTTGAATAGCCTAGGGCCTCACTAACTCTAAATCCGACACTGGTTAAATTAATTTTATTCCGAACAATTAAACTGGCGGAAGCACGGTGGCGCAGTGGTAGCGCTACTGCCTAGCAGTAAGGAGACCTGGGTTCGTGGAGTTTGCATGCTCTCCCCGTGGTTTCCTCCGGGTGCTACAGTTTCCTCCCACAGTCCAAAGACAACAGGTTAGGTGCATTGGCGATCCTAAATTGTCCCGTGTGTGTGCGCGCGCCTTGCGGTGGGCTAGCGCCCTGCCCGGGTTTATTCCTGCTTTGCGCCCTGTGCTGGCTGGGATTGGCTCCAGCAGACTCCCGTGACCCTGTGTTAGGATGTAGCGGGTTGGACGATGACTGACAATTAAACTGATTTCATCATTAAGGTTTTGGTGAAGTTTTACAACCGGATGCCCTTCCCGATACTAAGCCTCTCTATTTATCCAGGCTCGGGATTGGCATCAACTTGGGCTGGTATGCCCCTCGGTGGCTAAATTAAGTGTTGAGTCACGGGGTAAAAGACCAATCCCGCTGGTCCAGGCTTTTTGCTGATGGCACATGTGTTGTGTGTGCACCAGAAAAGAGAAAGTGGAAAGGAAGTTGGAAGAATGGAGAAGGGCTTTGAAAGACAGAGGATTGAAGATAAATAGGAAGAAGAAGAAGAAGACGACATAATATATGAGGTTTAATGATGACCAGGATTCAGGAGTTAACCTGCTATTGAAAAGAGCATTAAATATCCAGGATCAGTGGTAGCTCAAAATGGACAATTAGATGCGGAGATCACTCTATGGTTTAAGTGTGGATGAAACAATTGGATACAGAAGGTTTCAGGAGGATTGTGTGATCAAAGAATTGAGGCGAAGGTTGAAGGTAAAGGCTTTTAAGATGGTAGTAAGATCAGCAATAATGGATGGAGCTGAGACCTGGGCAGTAAAGGGAGCACAAGAGAAGAAGTTGGATGTGGCAGAAATGAAAATGTTGAGATGGATGTGTGGAGTTACAAAAAAGGACAGAATAAGAAATGAGACAATCCAAGGTTCATAGAAGTGCGAGGGAAATCTAAGGAAGCACAGGAGAGTAGGCTGAAGTGGTATGGACATGTGATGTTTGTGAATTTCCCCTTGGGATTAATAAAATATCTATCTATCTATCTATGAGGAGAGACGAGGAAGATGTGGGCAAATGAGTGATGGGAATGGAAGTTCAGGGGGAGAGAAATTGAGGGAGGCTGAAGGAGAGGTGGATGTATAAAGTAAAAGCAGATCTGAAGGAGAAGGGTCTGACTGGTGAAGGGGGTGCAGGACCGAGCTGTATAGATAAGGATGGGCAAGAACATCGACCCCGAATAGAAGTGGGAGAAGAAGAACAAGAATTACAAAATTGTTGCTTCTGTGTCTTCACGGAAAACTCCATCCAACATGACATCTATTTTTTATATGTTACCTACCTCATGTAGTTTGTTTTACTGACCAAGAAAAGAAATCACCTCTTGTTTTCAGGGAGTAAGAACATAGTAAAGATTCTCATAGAACAGGACCCAATTGTGACTAATGTTGGACAAGGGCAAACGATGTGAAGAGCATCCATGGTAAGGTTAGGAGCACACGCTGATCCAGCACATTGCAGCTCCCATCACGTGACAAACCAACTCAAGATCCCACAATAGGACCGGAGTGCAGCCATTAAAACGGGCGACACCTCAGCACCCCACTAGCTCAGACTGAATGGAACCAGTGTGAGTTTTTTGTATGGTGGCTGGAGTGTCAATTTTGCCACCAAGCCCCAGGTTTTTCCCTGCAGGTTGCAGGGCTGGATGCAGATTAACGTCATACCCAGGATGGAGCAATTGCAGTTTAAGGGCCTTCCTCAAGGGCCCAGCGAAGTAGAGTCACTTTTGGCGTTTATGGGATTCGAACTGGCAACCTTCCACTTGCCAGTGCAGACCCCTAGTCTCAGAGCCACCACCCTGCCCATCTATGGTTAACAAAAAATAAATCTCACGTCATGTTGCATAATCTGCATGTCTGTAGCCCTCTCACTGTTTCCCCTAAGCAATAAGCAGGGGCATATCTGCCATCAGGGAACTCTGAGTGTGTGCCCAGGGGTCAGAGATGGTAGGAGGTATTGTCACCAGTCACCCCCACCCCAATGATATGATGAAGTATCCATGAGTTGGAATGACTAATTTGGAAGTTGCACGATGAAAGTCTCCTGTATCCACAAGTCAGAATGACCAAGGTAACTCAATTCAGAACTTTTTCCACTTTTATTGTTAAATGGCAACCTATACAAAGGTGAAAACAAAATAGAAACCATTAATTTTTCATTATATACTAGCTGTCCCCCGTGGCTCCGCCCACATACCGTAGTAGGTGACAAATTTAAAATCAATAAAAATTAAAAATTAATAAAAATATCATTCTGGCCAGATACACTCCAACATCAAACATTGCCACTGTATCTGATCGTGTTCAGCTCTGACAGGAGAGCGTCCTACGAGTGGGGAGAAGAGCACGTGGCCGTGATGTCTGTGCCAATCGCCAGGGCCCCTCCTGTTCCTGCTTCACCCTCCCCTCAGCCCGCAGCCTCTCAGTCAGATTTGCGTGAATAAATCGCTCCTGCAAGTGAATTGTGATTCTTAGCGCGATAAGAGAAATTGTAAAAAGTCAGCCGGAATGTTCAAGCAAATTATAGAAAAAAAAAAAGAAAAAAGATCTAAATCCGTTAAGTAGTTCTCTCGTTTGCTAGCTAAGCGGAGTTAAGGTTACGGTCGAGGCAGATGCGTGAGTGAGGAGGGCCCCGCAACCCAATGAGTCTTTCTTGGATTCACGCTAATAAAGCGGTACTGCAAGCAAACTCTGATACCACGATGAGAAAGTCGCAAAATCAACAGAATGTTCAAGCAAATTCTAGAAAAAAAAACCCGATCTAAATCAGTGAAGTAGTTCTCTCATGAAAAGCGGACAGACAAGACAGACGTTGGATTTTATATATAGATATAGTTTTTATATACTTTATTAAATTGTCTTATCACATGACTTTTGGGGGTCAGCCATTGTATAGCGCCCCTGGAGCAATTTTCAGGTTAAGGGCCTTACTCGAGGGCCCAACAGAGTAGGATCCCTTGTGGCAGTCACAGGATTTAAACCGTCACTCTTCATGATCCCAGTGCAGATCCTTAGCCTCAATATCCAAAATGTACAAAAACCTGGTTGCCAAAGTGTGTGCACCCCTAAACTAATGCTTTGTTGAAGCCCCTTTTGACTTTATTACACCATTTAGTCTATTTGAGTAAGAGTGTATCGGCTTGGCACATCTTGACTTAGCTGTATGTTTTCCCTTTTCCTTGCAGAGATGTTGTAGATCCATGAAATTGCGAGGGCACCTCCTGTGCACAGTCCTCTTCAGGTCATCCTGCAGATTCAGGTCTGGGCTTTGACCCAGAACACTGATCTTTTTTGGTGAAGCCATTATTTAACGGATGCGTTGGGTCATTGGCATGTGGAAATTCCTCTCCATCTTCAGCTTCCTCAAAGATGCTTGAAGGGTTTGCATCAAAATCGACTGGTATGTGAAGCTATTCATGATTCCCTCTATCCAAGGTGGCCAGTTTAAGACCCGTACAGACCGCTGGGTGACTACAGTCATTAATAGAGAGTCAATCACGCTGTTACCCATACAGCACGCAGACATCAGGTCGTTTAATGCAGCGCGGATATTCTCACTTCTCAAACTCTGGTCTTGGAGGGCTGCAGTAGCTGCACGTTTTCATTCTAACCCAGTGGTTCCCAACCTTTTTTTTGGCCATGCCCCACGCAGTGGCGTAGCATAGTGGGGGCGGCAGGGGCAGCCCGCCCCAGGCGGCACTTTTAGGGGGTGGCAAAGAATTACTGTATATTTTAGTCTTTTAAATTGAAATACCTAAATAAGGGGGCGGCAAAATTTTCCTCCGCTCCGGACGGCTGACACCCACGCTACGCCACTGGCCCCACCTAGGCCTCTCTAAAATCATCATGTCCCCTACTGTAACATATACCTTATTCTTATTATTACCTATTCAAAAAGTGAACTCCTACTCACGTGGAGGAAGCCCATAATTGTCATTAATTTGCTCTAAACAAGAGTCCAAAGAACATGGAAACAAAAGAGGGCAAGGATAGTTGAAGTACTGAAAAGAAATCACAAAGAAATTGTTAAAAATAAAGAATATAATATGAAGTGATATGAAAATACAGCAAATACAATTTTGAAAACATATAATAAGAGACGTGATACTCATAAATATAAAATAACTTTAATGACAGCTTTTTCTGTAATATTTGAATCATTTTATATTTTTGTTATATTGCAAAATTTTATAATCATTGTTACAATTCATATTATTTTAATGGTAAAAACGTTTTCTAAGTAGAAAAACCCAAGCTGGTTGTAAAATCATAAATTAAAAACCATCACCATCCCTTCTATGTTTATATAAATATATAAATGTCGCTGTAAAAAATAAAAATTGTTTATTTTTTTTCTATCAATTTTAACAGTGAATTTCTGTTTTTTCATTTTATAAATTGTTTAACATACCTACATTCTCAAATTGCCCTCCTAAAAAGTCACATTGCCCCCCAGTGGGGAATCGCCATTCTAACCCATTTTCCTAATCAGTGACCAGCTTTCACTGCTAAATAACTTTTTTCGTCCCTTCGTTTTAATAGCCCTGTTTTTAAGGATTCAGTCCTCTGAATTTGATTCCTTTCTTCATTAAATGGCAGCCAAACAGAAATGAGATGTGAAACGAGCCGACAGGTGACCAGCTAAACTGGGACTTCAAACTCCAACCAATCTCTTAATGAGAAGGCGATTCTCGCCGTTTATTTAATTAAACCCCTTATTTAATTCCGTGGCTTGTTGCTGCTCTTATTCTACCACAGCAGACATTTTTTACTAAGAATACCATCAAGATGTTTTGGTGACCTGAGAGATCAGCCTTACTGAGATCATCACCTTTCTTCATTTTCAGATATTGTGTGATGGGCACAGGTGAGCTGGTCATATGTTTTGTGTCTCATTATTGTCGGTCATTGTCCAACCCGCTATATCCTAACATAAGGTCACGGGGGTCTGCTGGAGCCAATCCCAACCAGCACAGGGCACAAGGCAGGAACAAACCCTGGGCAGAGTGCCAGCCAACCGCAGGACACACACACACACACACCAAGCACACATTAGGGACAATTTTGGATCGCCAATGCACCTAACCTGCATGTATTTGGACTGTGGGAGGAAACAGGAGCACCCGGAGGACACCCACACAAACACGGGAAGAACATGCAAACTCCACGCAGGGCCTTATACAGGTATACTAGTTGTCTCCCAAGGCTATACTGACATACCGTAGTAGGCAACAAATTAAAAAAATCAATAAAAATGTAATTCTGGCCAACTGGAAGGTAGGCAACCTATACAAAGGTGAAAACAAAATAGAAACCATTAATTTTTCATTATATACTAGCTGTCCCCCGTGGCTCCGCCCACATACCGTAGTAGGTGACAAATTTAAAAATCAATAAAAATTAAAAATTAATAAAAATATCATTCTGGCCAGATACACTCCAACATCAAATATTGCCACTGTATCTGATCGTGCTCAGCTCTGACGGGAGAGCGTCCTCAGAGTGGGCAGAAGAGCATGTGCCCGTGATATCTCTGCCAAGTCACCAGGGCGCCTCCTGCTTCCCCCTCCCCTCGGCCCGCAGTCTCTCAGTCGGATTCGTGCAAATAAATCGGCACCGCAAGTGAACTCTGATACTCAGTGCGATGAGAGAAGTCGCCGAGTCAACCGAACTCAGGTCTCCTTACTGCGAGGCAGCAGTGCTAACACTGCGCCACCGTGCTGCCGTCTCGTTATTGTTTGGCTGCTAATTAAGGAAAAAGAGACAACTAAGGGGCTGGAGTCAAGTCAATTAAAACTAAAGCAAAAGAAGTTAATTAGCAGCAAAAAACGGTGCCTAATGAAGAAGATGGTTAGAATGAAAACCTGCAGTCCTCCAGAACTGGAGTTCGATACCCGTGGTAGGGGTGTGCACAATCAGGTTTTTGCATGTTTTTCTTTTTTTTTTTTTCCTCTAAACGGGTTCCAATTTGTTTTCACCATGGTATCGGTTGCAATTTTACAATAGAGATATAAAACGTTCCAACATGATTTATCTTGCTTCATTTTTTTACATCACAAAAAGCTGCTATTGAACAGCAGACATACCAAGTCTCCCATAAATCAGGGTCTTGTCCTGGACTCTTGTATGCGATTTCCAATCTCCCAGAAATCCCAAAGGGTTGTGTGGGTAAGAGGAATGGAAATGGAAAGCCCCAAAAGGGGTAACCTAAAAAAGAATGGCCATTGGAGTGACAACCCCAAGGGAGACAATGACCATAATAATTACCAGCAATTCCCTAGTAACCAGCATGCCTGCATGTCCCTCACCCAAACCTCTCAGAAATCAGTTCTGCAAGGGTGAGGTGACTGTAACAGGGGTGTGTAGACTTTTTTATATCCCTCTACCTTCCCCTCAAAATCGCACAACAACATATTATTGAATTTAATTCTGAAACACTCGATTTGAGTTAAAGAACACATACAGTACAAATATTTTATTGTTTTTTTTTTACTATGAGGAGTTTTATTAAACATGATCGTCTGATATTCTTTTACAATCATTAGAAAAATAAACATGTGAGTAAAGTGAGAAGCATCATTTTAAGTGAAACTGTCCTAAGTAAATGGCCGTCTCCTTCACGATGTTCCCTTTAAATGTATCAACACAGACTCCTTCAGATGTTACAGTTAAAGAGCAGACAGAGAACGTCCAGGTCATCAACCCATAAACCGAAGAAAAAAAAACCCCATGTGACACACACCTTGTAACCCTGCAAACCAGGGGTCCGCATCCTTGTGCGCCTCAAGGGATTTCCACTGCTGGCAACGGGATCTCTTTTCAAGACTCCACATATTTAGACTCCACAATGTGACTGTCCCGTATAGAAAAGGGTTTCCAGACCAGCATCTGCAAAAGTGCCACACAGGCCGGCAGCAGACACACCAGATAGAACATTGCTTCATGAAGTGGCTGCAGTTGAGGTCTAAACAAAAGTAAATAAATACAGTCATATGAAAAACGTTTGGGAGCCCCTCTCAGCCTGCATAATAATTGACTCGACTTTTAACAAAAAAGATAACGGTGGTATGACTTTCATTTCCTAGGAACATCTGAGTACTGGGGTGTTTTCCGAACAAAGATTTTTAGTGATGCAGTATTTAGTTGTATGAAATTAAATCAAATGTAAAAAACTGGCTGTGCAAAAATTCGTGTCCCCTTGTCACTTTGCTGATTTGAATGCCTGTCACTGCTCAATGCTGATTACTTGGTGAGCTCGTTAAGCTTTGAACTTCATAGACAGGGGTGTCCAGTCATGAGTGGTAAAAGGTATTTAAGGTGGTCAACTGCAAGTTGTGCTTCCTTCCCTTTGACTCTCCTCTGAAGAGTGACAGACAGCATGGGATCCTCAAAGCAACTCAAAAGATATGAAAACAAAGATTGTTGAGTCTCCTGGTTTAAGTGAAGGCTACAAAAAGCCATCTCAGAGGTTTAAACTGTCAGCTTCAACTGTAAGGAATGGAATCGGGAAATGGAAGGCCACAGGCACAGTTGCTGTTAAATCCAGCAGGTCTGGCAGGCCAAAAAAAAAAAACAGGAGCGGCATATGAGCAGGATTGTGAGAATGGTTACAGACAACCACAGATCACCTCCAAAGACCTGCAAGAACATCTTGCTGCAGATGGTGTATCTGTACATCGTTCTACAATTCAGCACAATTTGTACAAAGAACATCTGTATGGCAGGGTGATGAGAAAGAAGCCCTTTCTGCACTCACGTCACAAACAGAGTCGCTTGTTGTATGCCAATGCTCATTTAGACAAGCCAGATTCATTTTGGAACAAAGTGCTTTGGACTGATGAGACAAACATGGAGTTATTTGGTCAGAACAAAAAGCGCTTTGCATGGCGGAAGAAGAACATCGCATTCCAAGGAAAACACTTGCTACCTAATGTCAAATTTGGTGGAGGTCCCATCATGCTTTGGGGCTGTGTGGCTAGTTCAGGGACTGGGGCCCTTGTTAAAGTCGAGGGTCGGATGAATTCAACCCAGTATCAACAAATTCTTCAGGATAATGTTCAAGCATCAGTCACAAAGTTGAAGTTACGCAGGGGTTGGATATTCCAACAAGACAATGACCCAAAACACAGTTGAAATCTACAAAGACATTCATGCAGAGGGAGAAGTACAATGTTCTGGAATGGCCGTCACAGTCCCCTGACTTGAATATCATCGATATTCTATGGGATGATTTGAAGCAGGCTGTCCATGCTCGGCAGTCATCAAATTGAACTGAACTGGAGAGATGTTGTATGAAGAATGGGGTCAAAAATACCTCCATCCAGAATCCAGACACTCATCAAAGGCTATAGGAGGCGTCTTGAGGCTCAAAGGAGCAAAATGAGGCTCAACTAAGTATTGATGTCATATCTCTGTTGGGTGCCCACATTTATGCACCTGTCTAATTTTGTTATGATGCATATTGCATATTTTCTGTTAATCCAATAAACTTAATGTTACTTCTGAAGTCCTACTGTTTCCATAAGGCATGTCATATCTTAAAAGGAAGTTGCTATTTTGAAAGCTCAGCCAATGAGAAACAAAAATCCAAAGAATTAAGAGGGGTTTCGAAACTTTTTCACATAACTGTAAATAAATAAAAATTCCACCTCATTCTGGTGAAATGCATTAACAGGAATATGCAAGAGCAGGACAAAATGGATTGAGAAAGTACTCAGTCTCCTTTGTTTTACAACAACAACAAAAATGTTTATTTTTATCGCACATTTTCATACAAATGCTGTAGCTCAAAGTGCTTTGAAGAAAGAAAAAAGAAAAAATTACATAATACTAGAGTAACAAAGATTAAAGTAAGGTCCGATAGCCAGGAGGACAGAAAAAACAAAACAAATAAATAACACTCCAGAGGGCCAGAGAAAAAAAAAACCAAAATCTGCAGGGGTTCCAAGGCCACGAGACCACCTAGCCCCCCTAGGTATATTTACACATTTTCTTACATTGCAGTCTTGTGCTAAAATCAATATAATTATTTTTTTTTTTGCTCATCAAGTGACACTCTCTATCTCAGAATGACAAAGTGAAATTAGGCAGGTGGGCAGGCAGGCAGGCAGGGTGGTGTAGTGGTTAAGGCTTTGGCCTTCAAACCTGGAGGTTTTGGGTTCAACTGCCACTACTGACACTGCGTGTTACCCTGAGCATGTCACATGACCTACCATTGAACCAATAGGAAAACCAAATGAAATGGAACCAATTGTATCAGAAATGTTGTAAGCTGCTTTGGGTACAGGTGTCTGCCAGATAAGGAAATGCAACGAAATTAGGATTTTAGGAATTTTTGCAAATTTCCTAAACATAAAAACTGAAATATCATATGGACACAAGTATTCAGACCGTTTGCTCTGGCCATATATATATTTATCTGCGGTGGGCTGGCACCCTGCCTGGGGTTTGTTTCCTGTCTTGCGCCCTTTGTTGGCTGGGATTGGCTTCAGCACACCCCTGTGACCCTGTAGTTAGGATATAGCAGGTTGGATAATGGATGGATAGATATATATCTATTATAATAAAAAAATCTTGGGAAGAGAAACAAGATGTGGCTTTCTCAAAGAGATACTTTCACGTCTTGCGAGACGAAACTTTGTACCAAGAGATTTAATCATGCCCGGGGCCGGAAAGAAAAGAAAAAGAGTAGATGACAAAGTAGAACGTCATAAAGAATTAAAAAAACGTTGGTGTGATACACATGCAGAGCAGGTTAGAGATAATGGAAGTACAAAAATTTTAAAGTCTCAAAAAAATGATAGTAAGGATCACATTAGTGCAAACAAGCGGAAATTATTACTCAGTGAAATAACGGAACAGCGAAAATAGATCAAATATATTGTTCGGCTCTAAACTTGAAGTCGGAGACGTGTAGATCGTCTAATTCGTGTTGTCATTAGGGAAAAGTTGTATTTCTTCCCAATGAAGATGCGTATCCGTGAGAATTAAAATATTTGTTGTTTGGTGAAAGTGAAATCCCGCAAAAGAAAATTTCAAGCCCTGCGAGACAAAACTATGCAAAGAGATTTGGAAAAGTCCCGTCCACATCTAAAACATTTACAACCACGCACACGGTTCAATCATTTCTCATTTGTGTGAATGCTATTGTCAGACAGAGTTCATGTAGAGTGAAAGAAACGATATTCACTCACGGGCAGTTATACGTTGCGTTGACACGATGTCATTTCAAACACAGAATCAAAATTCAATGCGATATTGACGAAAAGGTAAAAGCGAAAAGAGATTCAATATATGGACATAGGTGATATGACAGAAGTATGTAGATATTGTTTGGCTTTAAACTTTAAGCCAGAGACTTGTACATCGTGTAATTTGTGTTGCCATCAGTAGTGTTTCTTCTTAATGAAGAGGCGCATCCATGAAAATTAAAAGATTTGTTGTTTGATGAAAGTGAATTCCACAAATGTGAGTTGTAGAGATGCAGTTGCTGGCTCGTAGCGCAGACAGGGGGGGCTGGTGAGTGAAGGGAGCAGGGGGCAAAGCCCCCTAGTATATATACATATAGTTAGGGTTAGTTATATATACATATAGTTGGTTTCATTAAAGCTGGACATATTTTCAGGGAGTGTACGCCCCCTGCTGGATTCAGTACGGTCCTAGTATATGAGGTATTTTTTACTGTATTTTAAGAAATGCACCTTGACACATAAGCCTGAATGGAACATTATAGACAAGACATTTTTTGTATCAACTGTTTTTCTTTGAACTTCACTAAAACATTTAACCCAAAGGCACTTGTACTGTGGAGTCTTTTTTATTTTGTAAACAAGTCATAGTAACTGCTAGAATGCCTTTCTAGTTAGCTGCATTTTCAGCTATTTGGAAACCCTCAACAAACACAGCTATCGTTTGTATTGCACAGAATCAGTCAGACAGTGTGTGTTTAATAATAAGAAGTTCATTTGTACTTGTTTTGTATCGTCCATTTGTTATAAATGTAAGAAGTAGCATTCCTTGAAGTGTAATGTCTAGTGCTTCTGCAATAAGAGTATTGGCCTCAGTGTTATGTATATACAAAAATATTTATATACAAAATATCTATATCAGTAATATCTTCATGTCAGTACATTAACATATTGCTATACTATACATTTGTTGGTATTGTTTTATTGGCAAATTTTGTTCCTTTAACTTTCATACTGCAAACAATTTAGTAACTCATTTGTGAACAACAGTGACATCTAGTGGACTTTTGTGTAAGTTACTAATTGTTTCTTTATTGTAGAACACTGCAAAATTTTTAAATATATTTAGTTATATACTAGCGACTGGAAGCCCGATTGAATCAGGCTACAAATTCTACGTTTGTGAAATCCATACTTTTTCTGCAAAGAATTATTTGTTTTTTAAGTCCTTGAAATGATTTCGTTATCATGGCACTGATTTGTGCTCTAAATAGACCTTTTCGGCCGATGTAATGAAGAGCTTCCTGTTTAAACGGGGCTGCGAGACGTGAACTCAGCTCTTCGGCGCACCTCATTTGATTTTTTCCGGCAAACAAATTTTCAAAAAAAAAAAAACGGATTTTACGACGGAGTAATAATTATGTTGACGTGGTCATTTTAGATCTGACGTTGGCTAAAATTTAAACAGTGACCGTTATTAATACCCAGCCATCATTACTCAGTTTGCCAAAAGATGTCAGAAGGACGGATGCAAAAAACCGAACTGCCCAAAGATAGATTTCGACGTACCAAGCAAATGGCGATACGTTCTAAATTACGGTTCCGGAGCTGTCGAAGGGTTTAAGTCAGTCGACGATTTTAGTCCTGGAAAGTACGCCCCACCAAACCAACATTCCAAAAACCAACCGAACTGACTGTTATCTGCTCGAACCAACACCGACTTACTATACTCGGCCGTCCAGCGGCGTCACTGAAGCATTCGAACATTCTTAGCCAATCATGTGATACTGCGTCCGGGTTTGGCACGTGATGTTCTAACTACAGAGGCAGAGTCCCATTGCATGGTTCTAATGGCACTTTTCCACTGCATAGTACGGCACGACACGGTTCAGTTCAGCTCACTTTTGGGGGGTTTTCCACTGGGAACAGTACCTGGTACCTGGTCCTTTTTTTAGTACCACCTCAGCCGAGGTTCCAAGCGTGCCGAACCGTTACCAAAATGTGACGTGTAAATTCTGCTGGTCACTGATTGGCCGGAGAAAATCGTCATTACTGCGTCACTGAACTTGCGACACGAGACACAACAGACCCGCTAGATTTTTAGCACAGCCAGCAAAGGTTCGGACGCACCATTTTGTTTTAACCAAAAATGGCTGTTTCGTGGTCTATTGAGGAAGTACAGACGTTCCTCGTTGGTAGCGAGGCGGATCCAGCAAGAGCTGGATGGGACAACGCGGCGCAACTATAACGACACGTGAATAATCCCGCCCACTCTAAAGCGGTACTAAACTGCAGTCGAAATGCAAACCGAGCCGAACTGAGCTGAACCAATGTGAGCTGTACTGAACCGTGCTGTGCCGTATTATGCAGTGGAAAAGCGCCATAACTTGTATTGAGTCGAGGTATTGACATGAACACCATATATACGGATGGTATCAAATTATATATAAGGATAAATCGTAACTTTCCTTGTGAGCTGCTGTGTAGAGTACTCTTGACTCTTCTACCAATGTTCTGACTGGCACTCTGGAGTGAACATGACATGTCCTGATCTCCTTACAGATATACAGGGCTATTCAAAATGAAAGAGCAGATTTTAAAAATGCATTTCAAACAAACTGTATAAGACACAAACACAACGCGCACATCACTGGATAGAGGAAAGTTCAAAGTTTAAAAAACCCGCCTAAAAGTACCAGTGAATGCCACTGAGCGCTGTTTCTCGTTTAAAGTAAAATGGCGACAACACCACAAGAGAAATCATTTTGCGTGCTGCAAAGTGCAACGTGAATTCTGCCGATGGTTCAACGAACAGCTGCTTCATCATAAGCAAATTTACAAGTGGCATAAAAAATTCGTAGAAGAAGGTTGCATATGCAAATGCGTAAGTACTGGTCATCCACGCATGTCAGATGAAAATGTCGAGTGTATCAGAGGTGTGTTCGAACGGAGCCCCAAGAAATCCACATCATGGTCAAGCATTGAACTTTGAATTCCTCAAACAACGGTATGGGGTGTTCTTAGACAGCGTCTGCAAATGAAGCCTTACAAGTTGCAATTAGTGCAGGCATTGCATCCTGATGACCATGGAAAAGGACAATTTTCTCGAACAACTCATTTTTTCAGATGAATCAACTTTCCACCAACTTGACTCTGGTAAGGTTAATCACCACAATCTTAGAATTTGGGGGTATGAAAATCCTTGCGTAGTTGTCGAACATGAAAGAGACTCACTGAAGGTAAATGTGCTGTGGTCCCCGGCCGGGACGCCCAGGGAGGACGTGAGGAGGGCTTGTGCCTCCTCCAGACTGAGTGGGGGCGTCCGTCCTGGTTATGCAGGGGGCCTCGGGTAGGGGGCTTTGAAGCCCAGCCCTGTAGGGACCCGTGGCCACCGCCAGGTGGCGCCCCAGTGCCTGTTTATCCCGGGAGCCCGGCACTTCCGCCACACCAGGAAGTGCCGGGGGGAAGACGACCGGGGAGACACGGACGGCTTCCGAGTGCACAGCCGGCACTTCCGCCACACAGGGGTGTGGCCACCGCTAAGTGCCGGGAAGCAGCTGGAACCCGTCCGGGTTCCCATAAAAGGGGCCGCCTCCCTCCAGTCGGGGGTGGAAGTCGGGAGGCAGTAAGACGGAGCTGGAGAGAGGACAGGAGGCGGCCAGAGGAAAGGCACAGTGATTGTGGGCCCTGGACTTTTGGGGGATTCAGTGCGAGAGGCACTGGGGTATCGTGAGTGCACGTGACGTTTGACTTTATTGTAAATAGTGTATATAATAAACAGTGTGTGGAAGCAAAATATGTCGTCCGTCTGTCTGTGCCGGGGCCAGCGTTCACAGTGCTTTGTGCCTTTTCTGCCAGCAAAGTTTATGGACCTTTCTTTTTTTGAGGAGGAAACTGTGACTGAATTTTCATACCTGGACATGTTACAAAAATGGTTGTTTCCCCAACTTCAAGAAGATTTGAATGAGTTCATTTTCTTGCAAGATGCTGCCCCGCCTTATTTCCACTTGGAGGTCTGGCGTTACCTGAACGACATCATTCCAGGACGATGGATTGGAAGAGATGGACAACAAGATCTTGCTCATCGTCTATGGCCTCCCAGGTCTCCAGACCTTACCCCCTCTGATTTTTATCTATGGGGGTATACTGTATTAAAGAAAGAGTGTTTGTTCCATCTGTGCCCGCTAGTCTTCAAGATTTGCGACACTGAATTGAGGAAGCTGTGAATTCAGTAACTAGGGACCAATTGACTTGTGTGTGGCAGGAAATGGTCTACCATTTTGATGTTTGTCGCGCTACACGTGGTGCTTATGTTGAGTGCATGCAACCTCAAGGACCACAGGACCAAACGTTGAACTTTCCTCTATTCAGTGATATGTGGAATATGTTGGTCTTATACAGTTTGTTTGAAATACATTTTTGAAATCTGCTCTTTCATTTTGAATAGCCCTGTATACAAGTCCCCTTTGCCACAGACCCCAACACTTTATTCTGTCCTGTTTCTTTCATTGTTAGTTTTTATGTTCATTATCAGAACTTTCCTTATAGGATACTAATGTGCAAACCTTCCAATCAAGCAGAAAAAAGTATTAATGCAATGCTAAAAGCAAGCAACCAATAAGATGTGCTGATGCTAGAATTTGCGATGTTTTTCACTGCATCACTCAACGGGGGGCATGTGGCACCCGATTTCTGAATTCTGCTTGCTCTTCTGCATTGTCTTGGTTTGCATTTTTCAAACACTCTTTCAGCTATGATGCATTTTATCAATTTCACTCTTGTCTTTATTTTTAGCGTAAACTTTCAAAACAGAAATTCTTTTTGCATAATACATTTCACAGCAGGGGTCGCCAAATCCGGTTCTGGAGGACCACCGTGGCTGCAGGTTTTCATTCTAACCCTTTTTTTTAAAAGAGTGCCCCGTTTGTGCTGCTAATTAACGGCTTGTGAATTCATTTTAATTGACTTGCTTTTTTAAGATTTGCTCCCCTGAACTTCTTCATTGTTCCTCTGATTTGCTTCATTTCTTTCCTTAAATGGCACCTAAACAGAAATGAAATGTGAAGTGAGGGAGCTGACAGAAGACCAACTAAGTCAGGGCCTGAAACTTCAACCATTTTCACTCCAACCAGCTGCTTAATGAGGTGCTGAGTCTTCTCATTAATTAAACTCGTTCTTTAATTCTGTGGCTTGTTGCTGCTCTCATTGTGTAATAGCAGACATTTCTGAAATTGCTGATTTTCTCTTTTCTAAGAGCTCTTCTAAAATGTTTTGGGGACATGAACAGATCGACATTCCTCAGACCTTCATCTTTCTTTATTTTCAGATATTGTATGATGGACACCAGTTGTTTTGCCTCATTTTATATCTCATTATTGTCATGTCATGTCATTGTCCAACCTGCTAACACAGGGTCACGAGGGTCTGCTGGAGCCAATCCCAACCAGCACAAGGCAGGAACAAACCCAGGGTGCCAGTTCACCACAGGGCACACACACACAATCACACACTAGGGACAATTTAGGATCGCCAGTGCACCTAACCTGCAAGTCTTTGGACTGTGGGAGAAAACCGGAGCACCCGGTGGAAACCCACGCAGACACGGGGAGACAATGCAAACTCCAGACAGGGAGGACCCAGGAAGCGAACCCAGGTCTCCTTACTGGGAGGCAGCAGCACCACCACTGCGCCACCGTGCTGCCCAAGAGACCATCTTTCTTTATTTTCAGATATTGTATGATGGACACCAGTTGTTTTGGCTCATTTTGTATCTCATTGTTGTTTGGGTGCTAATTAAGGAAAAAGAAACAATCAAGGGGTCTGAGTCTTCAAGAATAAGTCAATTAAAATTAGTTCAAAAGAAGTTAATTAGCAGCAAAAACAGGTCATTCATTAAGAAAAGGGTTAGAATGAAAACCTGCTACCACGGGGGTCCTCCAGGACTGGAGTTGGCGACCCCTGTAATTCACAGTATTTTTTTTTTTTTAACTTCACTGTGCTTTATGTGTCTCCTCTTACAAACAAGTAATAAATAGAGTTAATAATCGTAATTGCTTGCCAGATACTACAACAAAAGAGACAAACAGTGTTGTTATTGTGCGCTACAGGCAGATGAGATGTGGCAGATTACACCACAGCGCAATGCCAAGTCGTGTTCTCTGCCGTATTTTGCTGACAAGGCTGTCCCTGGGAGTGTGAGCTATTCTCACCTTTCCAACAACATCCATCACATCGCTTCTCCTTTCTTTCTTTCTTTTTGCTTTTTTTTTAAACTGGCCTCTCCTACTTTTATGATTCTTAATCAGTTGGTCAAAGGTATGTGTTACGTGTCCTTTTTTTTATTACCTTACAGATTTCACATCCCAGAAATGTATAGATACCCTTGAACAACCCCTGCTGGCCTCACCTAAGATCCAAGGTGGAGGTGGCGGCCTCTTTCATCTTCTCGTAGTCAAACTGATTCAGAATCGTAACAACCAGCATAGGAGCTAGGGACTGAGCCGGCTTGGTGAAGAGGGCATTTGTACCAAACACCATGGAGGATAACGGGGAGCTGAAAGAAGAACAGAATTACTGCAGAACTACTTGCATGGAAATTCATTTTCTGGCACCTTATTGTCATTTTTTTAAAAATTCATTTCACTTTAACTTTCATTCACTTTACCTTGTTTTTTTCCAGCCCAGGCTCATGGGATATCAGAGCCTAATGCTAAAGGGACGAGGAGCAAGTGGGAAACCATTCCTGAACAAGATGCCAATCCATCACAGAACATACTTTTCTACAGGGAGAGTACACTGGCAAAGGTTTGCTGCCATTCCTCTCTGCATAAAACTTCTTTACACTTTTTGCCCTCTTCTCTCTCTTTCTTTTCGTTTATTTTGTTTTATTGTTTTATTCCAGACTACAATTCCATGCTTGGGTATGGATTTGTTTTCGATTTCTGATTTCACTAAAATCTACAGTGGTGCCACACTAATCTACACTCACCTAAAGGATTATTAGGACCACCATACTAATACGGTGTTTGACCCCCTTTCGCCTTCAGAACTGCCTTCATTCTACGTGGCATTGATTCAACAAGGTGCTGAAAGCATTCTTTAGAAATGTTGGCCCATATTGATAGGATAGCATCTTGCAGTTGATGGAGATTTGTGGGATGCACATCCAGGGCACGAAGCTCCGTTCCACCACATCCCAAAGATGCTCTATTGGGTTGAGATCTGGTGACTGTGGGGGCCATTTTAGTACAGTGAACTCATTGTCATGTTCAAGAAACCAATTTGAAATGATTTGAGCTTTGTGACATGGTGCATTATCCTGCTGGAAGTAGCCATCAGAGGATGGGTACATGGTGGTCATGAAGGGATGGACATGGTCAGAAACAATGCTCAGGTAGCCCGTGGCATTTAAACGATGCCCAATTGGCACTAAGGGGCCTAAAGTGTGCCAAGAAAACATCCCCCACACCATTACACCACCACCACCAGCCTGCACAGTGGTAACAAGGCATGATGGATCCATGTTCTCATTCTGTTTACGCCAAATTCTGACTCTACCATTTGAACGTCTCAACAGAAATCGAGACTCATCAGACCAGGCAACATTTTTCCAGTCTTCAACTGTCCAATTTTGGTGAGCTTGTGCAAATTGTAGCCTCTTTTTCCTATTTGTAGCGGAGATGAGTGGTACCCGGTGGGGTCTTCTGCTGTTGTAGCCCATCCGCCTCAAGGTTGTGCGTGTTGTGGCTTCACAAATGCTTTGCTGCATACCTCGGCTGTAACGAGTGGTTATTTCAGTCAAAGTTGCTCTATCAGCTTGAATCAGTCGGCCCATACTCCTCTGACCTCTAGCATCAACAAGGCATTTTCGCCCACAGGACTGATGCATACTGGATGTTTTTCCCTTTTCACACCATTCTTTGTAAACCCTAGAAATGGTTGTGCGTGAAAATCCCAGTAACTGAGCAGATTGTGAAATACTCAGACCGGCCCGTCTGGCACCAACAACCATGCCACGCTCAAAATTGCTTAAATCACCTTTCTTTCCCATTCTGACATTCAGTTTGGAGTTCAGGAGATTGTCTTGACCTGGACCACACCCCTAAATGCATTGAAGCAACTGCCATGTGATTGGTTGATTAGATAATTGCATTAATGAGAAATTGAACAGGTGTTCCTAATAATCCTTTAGGTGAGTGTATATACAAGGTGTGATCAAAAAGTATGGTGAATTTTGATGCAGAGTATCATCCAAGAGCAACGCAAAATAATTCAATGCGGTTCTGACATGTCCATCGTAGAGCTGAGTTTCAACTCGTTTGATACTGTCAGTCGTTTGTGAGCCACTGTTGAGTTCAAATGTGTTTGTCAAGTTTGTTGCTAATAATGGATATCGAGCAACGCATTAACATGAAATTTTGTTTCAAATTGCAAAAAGCTCAGGAAACTCATCAGATGTTAAAATCGGTTTATGGTGACATTGCACCGACAATTAAGACTGCTTACAAGTGGTTTGATTGATTTCGTAATGGATCTGACTCGGTTGAAGATGAGAAAAGATCAGGACGTCCTTCAACATCAATAACCAAGGAAAATGTTAAAAATGCTTTCATTCTTCATCATAACAACGCTCCTTGTCACACATCCCTTCTAGTACGACACTTACTGTCGAATGAAAAAATTAGGCTGTGCCCGCATCCACCTTATTCGCCGGATCTGGCACAGTGCGACTTTCGAGCTGTTCCCTAAATTGAAATTGACCGTGAAAGGCAAACAATTTCAATCCATTGAGGATATCCAGGCAGCCACGACAGCCCAACTAAAGACACTCTCAAAAGAAAGCTTCCAGAACTGCTTGGCAAAGGAGTGTTGAGATAAATGTAATCAACTGGAGGAGAGTATTTTGATGGTAACTTTGACTGCAATAAACGTTTCTTTTTTAAAACATTAAACGTATTTTTTGATCACACCTTGTATATATATATATATATATATATATATGTACTAGCAAAATACCCGCGCTTCGCAGCGGAGAAGAAGTGTGTTAAAGAAGTTATGAAAAAGAAAAGGAAACATTTTAAAAATAACGTAACATGATTGTCAATGTAATTGTTTTGTGACTGCTATGAGTGTTGCTGTCATCAAGGATTTGATTATCATTATTTCTTTCAATCAGGTTCGTATTTGGAGGATGTGTTGTGTTCAAGTTACATTCCGTGTTTGTCTAGTCTATCCCTGACCATCTCATCTTTGTTGTCAACCGTTGTAAAGATAACAGGTTTTATTCATCGAAGTGATCACTACCCAAATCGGTACTCATGAATCTAAGATGTTCAACAGGCATTCCCAGTATTAAGTTGTGGATTTGCCTGCAAATATTTAGCGGCAGCGTGTCTATGAACATAAAAAAGTTTCTCTCGCACTTTTGCTGAGTTTGTGCCAAACACTATTCTATTCCTGACCATCTCATCTTAGTTTGCATAAGCACAGTCCTTCACCAGCAATTTTAACTCCGTTACAAAGTGATCAAAAGTCTCGTTTATACCCTGCGTCCTTCATTAAACTTGTATCTCGCGAATATCGTATTCGTCTTAGGCGTGACAAACGCCAACGGCAGCGTGTCTATAAATTCAATTTAAAGTTACGGTTTACACCGAGCTTTGTTTCCACAGTAGCTGCACGTATGAATATGCTTATATGCGTCACTCGCTTCATATTCTTTTGCTGCCTTCTCAATTGTGTAATGCGTTTCTTGTTCAGCGCTCTTTGGAGCTCTTGCTTGTTCTCTGCGTACTGCGTTCACAGTCTGTTCACGTGAGCCGCTTGGAGTACATGCATCGAAGGTTCTCAGCTGTGCTTGTGCTATCTCGTGCGATCTTGCGATGTCCACGGCTTTATTTAATGTTAGCTAATGTTAGCCGGCACTTAAAAGTTTCTCTTGCACTTTCGCTGAGTTTGTGCCAAACACTAGTCTATCCCTGACCATCTCATCTTCGTTTGCATAAGCACAGTCCTTCACCCACGAATATTTAGAGGCAGCGTGTCTATTGGATTGCTGCTGACGGACGGCCTTATATGGGCAGGCACTCAATTACGTGGGAGGCGTGACGATGAGGGATGCAAGTCCGCCTCACACGGCGACCGAGCTGCAGGCTATGGCCGTATATATGTACGTAAGTAGGTTCCAGTTATGACCATTACATGTAGAATTTCGAAATGAAACCTGCTTAACTTTTGTACGTAAGCTGTAAGGAATGAGCCTGCCAAATTTCAGCCTTCTACCTACACAGGAAGTTGGAGAATTAGTGATGAGTGAGTCAGTCAGTGAGGGCTTTGCCTTTTATTAGTATAGATATATATATTGTGGCGGATGGCTGGGGGCTATGCCCGGCTGGGACGCCTGGAAGGACCAGGAGAGGGTCTACACCTCCCCTGGACCACGAGAGAGAAGCCGCTCTGGTCTGTATGGGGGTCATGGGAAACAAGCATGGAAGCTCAACCCTATTGAGGCCCGTGGCCACCACAAGGGGGCGCCTGGAGGATTGAGGAGCTGCACACCCAGAAGTGCTGCCGGAAGGAATACTTCCGGGTGCTCATACGGCACTTCCGCCACACCAGGAAGGCTGTTACAGAGCACCTGGAGCACATTCGGGTGATTATAAAAGAAGCTGCCTCCCTCGAGCAGGTGATCGAGTCGGGAGGAAGAAGGCAACACTCAGGAGGAGAGGTGGAAAAGCGGAAGGAGAAGTCCGGAGAGGAGAGAAAGGACTCATTTAAAGGTGTTTGGTGCAAGAGCACTGTGCTGTGTGCCGAACTGTGATAATTAAATGTGTGTGTTTGGAACAATCAGTGTCTGTCTGTCTGTGCCCGGGGCTGGATTACCACTATATTTTAAATTTTTATATATATAGTGGCAAGTGGCTGGGGCTCCTAGCCAGCCGGGATGCCCAGGAGGACCAGTGGAGGGCTTGTGCCTCCTCCGGGCCATGTGGGGACGACTGCCCTGGTGGCTTTGGGGACCATGGGTGCAGAGCTTGGAAGCTCAACCCTGTAGGGGCCCATGGTCACTGCCATGGAGCGCCCCGATGCCTTTGGAGCCCTGGCTCTCAGCACTTCCGTCACACCCGGAATTGCTGGGGGGAAGAAGACCAGGGACATCCCGTAGTGCTTCAAGGTGCGCAGCTGGTACTTCCGCCACACTGGGGAGTGTCGGCGGAGGCTTGTCAGGATGCACCTGGAGCTCATCCAGGTGTGGATAAAAGGGGCTGCCTCCCTCCATTCGTTGGCTAGAGTCGGGTGGAAGAGGACAGAGCTCGTGAGGAGAGGAGTGGAGGCGGTCAGAGACAAAGAGAAGGGCATGGACTTTGGGAGGGTTGTTGTTTTATATATCGTCTGTCTGTCTGCTTTTCACATGAGAACTACTTAACAAAGTCAGATTTTTTCTATAATTTGCTTGAACATTGAGTTTTCAACTTCTCTCATCGCGCTAAGTATCATAATTCACTTGTGGCAGTGATTTAGTTGCATGAATCTGAGAGAGAGGCTGCGGGTCGAGGGGAGGGGGAAGCGGGTAGGTCCCTCCTCACTTGCACGCCAATCTCCGTTCGAGTCGGTCTGATGTGGCATTGGCGAGAGGGATTTAATCCCTCGCATTCCTCTAATCATGACAGACATGCCCTTTCAATCTCAAGAGATTACAGTGAAGCTTTGCTTTGCAATGTCAATTAGCGAGGCCCAGGGACAGACACTCAAGGTGGCAGGGGTTGATTTTAGCTCACTGTGCTTCTCGCATGGCCAGCTTTACGTTGCTTTCTCCTGGTTTAGTTCCCCAAGAAACCTGTATGTCCTCGCCCCTGATAGCAAAACCAAAAATATTGTATATCAAGAGGCTCTTGGATACGAAAGCTATTAATGTAAATTCTTCTCAAATTACATTTTTTTAAAATTGATTTTTAAAGTTTGTCCTGTTTCACTACTATGTGGGTGGAGCTGTTGGGGGACAGCTAGTCATTGATATAAACTGTGTCAACAGTCTACTTTTTCCAATTGCTTTTTGACTCCTTGATTCAATGCTGATGTTGATTTGCATATTAAATTTTTGTTTTTATTGTGTTAATATATTTGTTATCCTCATGTTGTCACCACAACTCTATTTTATGAGTTATTTTGGGTTGCATGCAATGCCATTTTCCAGTGTTTCTACCTGCAGCAGCCATGTTCTTCTTAACAATGACATCTGGGTGCTACCCCCCAACCCACTGGATGCCTTTGAGGCCTTCTATTTACAGTGGGGGAAATAAGTATTTGATCCCCTGCTGAATTTGTAAGTTTGCTCACTTACAAAGAAATGAACAGTCACTAATTTTTATAGTAGTTTCATTTTAATGGAGAGAGACAGAAAATCAACCAAAAATCCAGAAAAATCACATTACATAAAAGTTATAAATTAATTTGCATATCATTTAGAGAAATAAGGATTTGATCCCCTGCAACCCAGCCAGAATCCTGGCTCCCACATATTGGCTCTGTGCCCACATGGCACACATATTACAATCAATCAATCACGGATACTCCTGATCTCAACTCATCATGTGTATAAAGCACACCTTCCACAGAATCAATGTGATCCATTTCAACCTCTTCACCACCATGGGCATCACCGAAGAGCTGTCAAAGGACATCAGGGACAAGATTGTGGACCCTCACAAGGCTGGAATGGGCTACAAGACCATCAGTAAGCAGCAAGATGCCAATCCATTATGGTGTAGTGTGCTATCAATGGTGTTCTTAGTGACTGTGGTGGTCCCAACTACCTTCAAATCATTAACAAGCTCCTCATGTGAAGTTCTGGGCTGATCCCTCACCTTTCTCATGATCATCCTCACCCCATGAGGCAAGATCTTGCTTGGTGCTCCAGACCGAGGGCGATTGATGGTCATTTTATATTTCTTCCATTTGTGAATAATTGCACCAACAGTTGTAACCTTCTCACCAAGCTTCTTGCTGATGGTCTTGTAGCCCATTGCAGCCTTGTGCAGTTCTACAATCTTGTCCCTGACATCCTTTGACAACTCTTTGGTGTTGTCTTTGGTGGTGGAGAGGTTGGAATGGAAGAAACTGATTCTGTGGACAGGAGTGCTTTATACACATCACAAGCTGAGATCAGGAGTATCTGGAATTGATTGACTGCCAATCTGTGGGAGTCAGAAGTCTGGCTGGGGTGTAGGGGATCAAAAACGTATTTCTCTCAATGATACGCAAATCTGTCCTCCCTGCGTGGAGTTTACATGTTCTCCCCGTGTCTGCGTAGGTTTCCTCCGGGTTCTCCGGTTTCCTCCCACAGTCCAAAGACATGCAGGTTAGGTGCATTGACGATCCTAAATTGTCCCTAATGTGTGCATGGTGTGTGTGTGTGCGCGCCCTGCCCGGGGTTTGTTTCCTGCCTTGCGCCCTGTGTTGGCTGGGATTGGCTCCAGCAGACCCCCGTGACCCTGTAGTTAGGATATAGCAGGTTGGATAATGGATGGATGGATATGCAAATCAATGTATAATTTTTATTTAATGTGTTTTTTCTTGAATTTTTGGTTGATATTCTGTCTGTATCTATTAAAATGAACCTACCATAACAATTAGAGACTGTAAGAGAGCAAACTTCCAAAGTGAGCAGGGGATCAAATACTTCTTTCCTCCACTGTATAGTGATGGTTTAGTATCAACAGTTTGAAGTTTCTAAATAAACACATAAACAGCAAATCTTTGCAGAGCGTCTTGCGCAGTGTTTCCCAACCTCAGTCCTGTGGACCCCCTGTCGCTGCAGGTTTTTGTTCCACCCAGCTTCTGTTTTTAGTTGGACTCCTAGGCTAATTAAGTGATGTGTTATTCCCCAAGTTTTGTGTTTTGGGAACAATATAGAAATTAGCAAACAGTTTGGTATATATACACATATACACACACACACACATATATATATATATATATATATATATATATATATATATATATATACACATATATACATACATATATTTATATATATACATATATATATATATATATATATATATATATATATATATATATATATATATATATATATATATATATATATTGTGGTCCCAGGACCACAATAAGGAGGAGGAGAGGAGGGCTTGTGCCTCCTGGTTATGTTGGGGGCCACGGGTACAAGGCTTGGAAGCCCAGCCCTGTAGGGACCCGTGGTCACCGCCAGGCGGCGCCCCGATGCCGGTTTATCCCGTGTGGTCTTTGGCCGGGGATGGAGCCCGGCCGGGCGCTTGGAGGACCAGAGGAGGGCGTGTGCCTCCTCCAGACAGAGAGGGGGCGTCCGTCCTGGTTATGCAGGAGGCCTCGGGTGGAGGCTTGGAAGCCCAGCCCTGTAGGGACCCGTGGCAACCGCCAGGCGACGCCCCAGTGCCTATTTATCCCGGGAGCCCGGCACTTCCGCCACACCAGGAAGTGCCGGGGGGAAGACGACAGGGGACACACGGACGGCTTCCGGGTGCGCAGCCGGCACTTCCGCCACACAGGGGTGTGGCCAACATTAAGTGCCAGGAAGCAGCTGGAGCCCATTCGGGTTCCCATAAAAGGGGCCGCCTCCCTCCAGTCATTGGTGGAAGTCGGGAGGTAGAAAGGCGGAGCTGGAGAGAGGACAGGAGGCGGCCAGAAGAAAGGCACAGAGACTGTGGGCCCTGGACTTGGGGAATTCGGTGCAAGAGGCACTGGGGTTGTGAGTGCACGTGACTTTGAATATTTGTATATAGTGTAAATAAACAGTGTGTGGGTGTAAAGTATGTTGTCCGTCTCTCTGTGCCGGGGCCAGCGTTCACAATATATATATATACACACACACATATATATATATATATATATATATATATATATATATATATATATACATATATATATATATTAATTAAAATGTATCAAGCAGTTATATGGGACTAATGTGTTTTTTTCTTTTTAACAATATTTTTACCTTGATTTTCATTTGACTTTCCTAGGTGTAGTATTCTAATTGTTTCATTAATCCATTATTTATTAATTAGTGGGTCTGATGCTAAAGTAATTGCAGCCTTTGATTATTCCGTGTTGTTTGTCAGTGTGTTTGCTCTGCTCATTTTTAATTGTCATTAATAAGATATAACGAAGGGGGAAAAACTGCACAGAGAAAAGGCAAAATATAATGAAATCAACAAAAGAGTGAAGCATTTCAATCTCTAGCAAAAGCAGAAATATTTCTAAATGTCTTATAAATGTAAAAATCACGCTGCTGTGCTTTTCTGAATGTACAGTAGAATAAAAGACAATGCTAGATAATGAAATGAGATCAGTGCTATCAGCTGTTGTCACTGATTAGGAATCTGGTGGGAACAAAAACCTGCAGCCACAAGAGGGCCACAGGACTGAGGTTGGGAAACACTGGTCTAGCGGATTTCTGCAAGCAGCTTCAAATATGATTTTTGGTTAATTCATTAGGTTTGGCATCTCTGTGTATTTTGTATTTTCTGGTTTGGACCTTGCAGTGGGCTGGTGCCCTGCTCGCAGTTTGTTTCCTGCCTTGCGCCCTGTGTTGGCTGGGATTGGCTCCAGCGGACCCTCGTGACCCTGTAATTAGGATATAGCGGGTTGGATAATAGATGGATGGATGGTTTGGACCTTTGCTAGTTATAGACAACATTTTTTCTCTTTTGTCTCCCGATTCATTCCTTAACTCTTCCTTTCATGGCCTACCCTTTTCCAGCTCTGGCAGTACACCCTGAACAACACATAGACCACTGATTTCTCCATTTAAAAACAAAATTACCTGCGCTGGTGCTTTTGTAAGTCAGTATCAATTATATCAGCCAGGGGCAAATTGAACAAACTGAAGGTTGCCTGGACCAGCACCCTATGAAAAGGAAAGGAAAAAAAAAATAGGTTCAGGATATTGTAGAGTGTGGTTAAAAACAGCCCCTGTACAAAGACAGACACGACACCAGATGTCCAAAACACACACGTTTATCTTCTTCCTTCTTAACAGCACCTCACAATGCCCTTCCAGCTAAACTCAGTCCCTTCTTTTCTCTCTCATCTTCTGTTTCTGCCACCCTCACTCCTCCACATGTAAGCTCTGTCCTCTTCCTCCCAAACTCCGGCTCGTCTACTAGAGTGAGGCGGCCCCTTTTATAATACCCCGGATGTGCTCCGGGTGCTTCATGATGATCTTCTGACAGCACTTCCTGGTGTGGTGGAAGTGCTGCCTGTGCACCCGGAAGCACTCCGGGTGTGCCTGGAATCTCTTCCGGCAGCACTTCCCAACAGGGTTGAGCTGCTAAGCTATGATCTCATGGCCCCCATGCAGACCAAGGTGGCTGCCCTCTCCTAAGGGAGGTATTGTCCCATATCCCGGTCCTTCTAGGCGTCTTGGCTGGGAATGATTCCCATCCGTACGCCACAAGGGGAAAAGCTGGAGTATCTGGAGAAAAACTCAATTAGATGCAGAAGAGCAAGGAAACTCTACACAGACAGGGACCAAGCAAGGGTTTGAAGTCCAGTTTCCTGAAATTGTGAGGCAGCAGGTGTCACGTATATCGTAAATTCATATACATTTGCAAATCAAGTCATATATAGTATTGCTAGACTTCCACTGTATATTTGCACATCACATGTGGTTGAAAATGGATAGCATGGCGGTTCATGTGCCAGGTCCTCCCTGCATGGAGTTTGCACGTTCTCCCCATGTCTGTGTGGTTTCCCTCCCACTGTCCAAAAACAGAACACTGGCTACCAGAGCTTCACTGCAGATCTTGAACGACTACTCACATATCTGGTCTTACCTGCACCAGTATGTCCTCTCATTAAGGTTACGGACAACTCACATGCTACCAATGAGATAAAGAGCCAAGATGTTGTAGTGTTGACGCCCAAGGAGGAAGACCAAAGCTGAGGCTAACGCTTCAAGATAGAACGTGCACAGGATGATTCTGTAATATCCCAGCCTCCTCAGCAGGTTTTGGCTACTCAGGACCAGGAGCTGTAGTAATCAGAAAATAGAAGTTAAATGGGGAAACCAGACCGATCACAAAGGTATACATATAGTGTCATGAATATGTGTCCTCACCTGAGGACAAATGAACCCTGCTCCATAAAGGATGCTCTTCACTGAGGACGGGAGGGCCCCTTGGGGAATGAGGTGCTCCGTAAAGATCATGGCAAAGTTGCTGTAGAATGCAACCAGGAAAACTTGACAGAAGTTCATCGAGACAAAGCACAAGAAGTCTTTCTGTGTTACGATCTGCCTGGTCATGGAGAAGACAGCAGTCAGGGACATGCCAGCCACCTCTGCTTTCTGCTCTCTTTCTCCAGAGCCTTTCCAGTCTTCTTTGTCATACTGGCTGATAGTGTACATGCCAGTGTACAGCATGCAGGCACATGCCAAGAAAGCCACGGCAATGGTGAAACCCTGGAAGTATGGGAAGTTCTCCATATTGTCTGACACCAAGCCACAAAACAGGACACTACAAGAGCCCACCAGAGAGGCAATCTGGCTATACTTGATGAGTGTTAGCCTGTTCTCATGCTGGCCAGATATCTCTGCAAAAAGAGCACATTGAGCTAAGAGCACAAAGGTCAGCATGCCATCATAGGCGAAAAGGGATACGATAAGATGCAGGCCACTCAGAGCATCTCCCGCCTCATATGTCTTCCAGGGAAACCAGGGGAGCAGAAATGCCAGGGCGTAGAAAGGTGCTCCATAGAGAATGGAGAGACGTCGACGTGCACAGCAACGCACCCTGGAATTGTCCTGGATGTATCCAAAGAGAGGATCATTTACTGCATTCCAGATCATGTACAGGACCTACAATACAAAGAAGAGGAAGGGAATGGTCAGGGAAGAGAGCAGAACGTCAACTCGGGGTACACAAGAGCATCCAAAAAGTAATTGGAGATCTCTTTTCATAGCACAACATCTACTGAAGGAAACTGTTTTTAGTTAGTAAAAACAAGAGCTGGCGTCAGAGACAGGTCAAAGGTAAGCAGGTTTTTGCATACAGGTCCTGCTCTATGGTCTCTGAGGCGAACGTTTGAACGGTTTGACCTTGCCTGACAATAGTAATGTGGTTCTGGGAGCAGCAGAACCCCAATGATATCAAAGGGGATTCAAACTTTGTGACAGCCCACATGGAGTTGTCTTTTGTTCAGTGGTGGTTTCTTGTGTGGTCGGTATGACGGTGAGGATTGGCTCCTTGCTACCTCTTCTATAATGAGAGCCTCTTGAACCCGACATTGTCAGTACCGTAACCGAGATGAGCCTCACAGATTAGGACAAAACACACCAAGCAGGGGGATGGTGAAAAGTGCATGCTCTTTTTATTAAAAACTCAACGAAAACAAGTGTTCAAAAAGTGCAGTGCTCAACCGTTAAATAAATAAGCCATAAAAATGTCCAAATGTTAGTGGAGGCTAAAAGGATCAAATAAATAAATCCATTAAAACGAGGTTAAAATTCAGGCAGGAGTCTTTAAAATTCTCAATACCCAGTGTTTCTGTTTAAAAATCGATTCCCCCCTCCTGGCTTATTCTACTCTGACCTCACAGCACGGGGTGACGTTCACCAACAGGCACAGACATCTTTAAGTCCTGGCCCGTGTCCCTGCCACCCAATCCAGGGTGTTCTATGGGGAGCCACCGGTTCTGCTCCCGTGCCCACTACAGTACTGCCTTTCCTGGCTTCACTCTGTGAAAGTGCACTGTCCTCCCACTGCTGCCAATTGCAGGCTCCACCCGGTCAGAGGATACTCCTAGGTGTAACGATCACTCCTGCTCCCTGGTTGCTCAAGAGAAGTGATCCCCGTGGCCCCTCTTGAACGCTGGCCACACGCTACTCCCTGGGACACCATTCCCGTCTGCCTGCTTCTCTCTCTAAGCACCGGTTCACTCCTGCTCCTGCCTTTTTCTCCGTCTTGCTAACCTCTGATCCTCTTTCATTTAAATTCTCGTCTTCTTTTCTCTTGTACCTTTCTCTTGCGCTGGCTCGTTCTTAAGACTCCATGGACACAGTGTCTCAATTGCACACCGCAGGTGGCCGATGAAGTGACTGAGAAAGACTGCACCTTCACCAACTCCCTGCAGCTGCATGAGTGTGCACATGGAGAACGAACCGGCCAATGGATTATTTTAATAAAACAGCTGCAAGACTTGCTATACCACAGTTGGACATGCCAGTAAGAATTAGGGTACACCCCGTACACATGACCATACTACTACTACTACTACCACCCATCACCACTATTACTACTGCTAATGCTGCAGTCTTTTCGATTATTTCCCAGCGCTGTTAATCAGGAAAAATAATTATGTACCATGCTATGGATGTAATTTTATGAAGAAAAAAGAAACAAGTCTATCTAGATGAGGGTGGGAGTCAACATACTCTTTGCTGTAGCATCCCACAGAACCTACATCATGCTCGCAGCAAGTGTTTTTCTTTATTTTACTTATTGTTATCTTTGAATTATTATATTTTATTGTTCTTGTTTTTATGTAATTTTTCTTCATATTGTTTAAATAAATACTGTTTAATTGTTATGTATTGTGTATATGTGCTTCAAGGCTACATTCCTTGTGTTCTATGAGTGAAGGCCAAGAGCTGCAGCCACCATTTTAACAATGAGGATGAACAGAAGGTTCCAGCTATTGACTTTACGGAGTCAATTCTTTTGAATTGCCTGTTTAAGTCAATTGATTCTTTTGATTCATTTTTTACGATTAGACGCTTGGGTATATGTAAACCTGGGGGTGTGCCTCCCTCTGATCGCATCATAAATATATAATAATTCATACATTATTTTGTGTGTATACACATATACATATTTTATATATATATATATATATATATATATATATATATATATATATATATATATATGTACATACATACATACATACATATGTGTGTGTATGTATATATAATTAATTATATAATTAACATGATGGTAATTCATATGACAGTGTCCTGTTTCAGTACACAAAGTGTTACAACACATTTAAGATGCATAACTAAAATAAAATTTTTTGTTACAGAATCACAAGTGAACAAGAATCGTGCGACTTGTTCTCGGATAATGATTCGTTCAAAATCAAATGAAAGAGAATTGTGAGACTTGTTCTCGGGTAAAGATTCACTCTTGAATCAGTTGAAAGGGAATTGTGCAACTCGCTCTCGGGTAATGATTAATTAGTGAATCAAATGAAAGAGAAATGTGCGACTCGTTCTCAGTCAATGACTCGTTCAAAATCAAATGAAAGAGAATTGTGAGACTCGTTCTCAGTAATGATTCATTAGCGAATCAAATGAAAGAAAATCGTGCGACTTTTTCTCAGACAATGATTTGTTTAAAAACAAATGAAAGAGAATTATGAGACTTGTTCTCGGGTAATGATTCATTAACGAAACAAATGAAAGAGAATTGTGCAACTCATTCGGTGTAAAGATTTCCTCTCGAATCAAATAAATGAGAATTGTGCAACTCATTCTCAGGTAATGATTCATTAGCGAATCAAAGGAAAAAGAATCGTGCGACTTGTTTCTCAGGCAATGATTTGTTCACAAATCAAGTGAACAAGAGTCTTGGTAACTTGTTCTCAGGTAATTAGGGGGGCCAGAATGACCAGGCCGTGGTGGACAATTTGGCCTGGACATCGGGAAGCACACTACTCTTTACAAAAGATGCCCAGGGATCTTTAATGATCAGAGAGACTCAGGGCCTTAGTTTTATGTCTCATTCAAAGAACAGCACCTATTTTTATAGCACAGTGTCCCCGTCACTGCACTGGGGCATTGGAATCCACACACAGACCACTGGGTAAGCGCCCCCTGCTGGCCACGCCAACTCCTCTTCCAGCTTTTTCCTAGATTGTCTCCCATCCAATTACTGGCTGGGCCTGAACCTACTTAGCTTCAGATGAGCTACCTGTTCTGAAGCACATGTAGATGAGAACAGAAATTTACAAAATTCCCTTCCTGCAAGTTCTCATTTTACATTGAACAGGTAAAAACAATCCATAGCTTACTAAGCAACTAGAATTTCAAGTCTTGCCACATACAGAATGAACCCTTTCATTTACTCAAAGAACAATCCCAGATTTGGCCCCACAAATGAATAAACCACTTTACTTACTGCTGGTCTGTCACCTGATTTCACAGTCCCTTATTTTGCCCACTTGTTGTGTGTTTTCAGCTTCTCTGGAATTAAAATTTCATAAACCCCGAATGTTTAGTATAAAGTATGTCTTTGTATACAATGACCCAACAACGACTAAAACCTTGAGTAATCATTTTCAAACTATTTCTACCAGTTACAAAAGCTCCCTGTCAGGGTTCATGTTTATAAGCTAAAAAAATGTTTCATAAGTCATATTTTAACTGGATTTTCTTTTAACACAAAGCAAACAAAGAGGAATGATAATTTATTAACTGTGTATGGGGCACCCGTCATATGAGTGTAGAATCTAGAAAGACCTCCAAGCACCATTTCTTTCATTGAAGCATTACCAAACATTATAAACCACAGAATTATTATTTGCAATTCAAAATCTGAATACGAGGTGTGGAACCAGAAAACTCCTGATTTACTTCTCAGACCATCCTGCACCTCAGAGTTAAGACGTCCCACTACTAGTAAGATTCATAAGACACAATGTTTAACAGTCGAGGGTCGGTGTGAAAGCAGGCAGCTTCTAAATCTCAGCTCATTCAAAGACTCCTCAGTGGTTTCTGAGATGAGCTGCCCTTCCCAAGGTGCACTTCAGTAGATTGACTGAACCCTTTATTCACAGTGAGTTTGGGAAATAATCAAATCCCTCCACTTAATTGTGTTGTTGATGTAACCTGAAATGGGTCAATTTGCTCTTTTTGCCCATCAATCTGCACTCAACAGCCATAATGGCAAAGTGAAAATGGGTTTCTGGAAAGGTTTGCTCATTTATTATGCGAGTACCATAGTGGATGGACAGGCGTCCATCACATCCACAAGGGGGATGGAGGATGATTCCTTGCCCGACCGGGACGCCATAATAAAGGAAAACGGACAGGCAGGCTTCCCAGCCAGCAGGGAACAGGAACCCTTACCCAAGTCAGGAGGGCAATAATCTTTTTGAGCTCAATCCTCAAGAGGCAGGTGGACAAACAAAAACCCACCAATTCTGACAAACTCCAGCATTTATTATGGAAGAATGGGCTGCCATCAGTCAGGATTTGGCCCAGAAGTTGATGGACAGCATGGCCGGGCGAACTGCAGAGGTCAAGAACAAGAAAGCCCAATACTGTAAATATGGACTCTTTGCATAAACTTAATGTAATTGTCAATTAAAGCCTTTGAAACTTCTGAAATGCTTGTAATTCTACTTCAGTATACCATAGAAACATCTGACACAAAGATCTAAAAACACTGAAGCGGCAAACTTTGTGAAAACCAACACTTGGGTCCTTCTGAAACTTCTGGCCACGACTGTACATCTAGAAAAGGCCATTGATTCTGAAGTTGCCTGGTAGAATAGACCCTGCTCCAGCTAAGTGGATTTAGAAGATGGACGGGTGGATTAAGACTGTTGCCTCCCAGTTGAATTCAATCACCTCACTCTTATGGGTACTTCAGAAGAGGCTGTGATATTCATTGATTACAAGTAATAAGCCCCAATCACAGATTTTTTTGCTTGCGGGTCCATTCTTCTCTCTACAGTTTTTGATTAAATGGAGATTACATTGAAAACTACACTAGGAAAAGCCAGTTGTAATCCCAGTTCATTCACTTATTGTATGTGACTTATTGTGTGTGCAAAGCCAAGTCACCTTATGCCAAGACAGTACCCGATAAATGTCTCACTAACTGCATCACTGATCTTAAGCTATGGATGAAAAATAACTTTCTCAAGCTTAATGTCAATAAAACTGAAGTGTTACTGGTAGGTCCAAACTGCTGACTTTCTAAGGCAGCCAACTTCTCTGTTTCTATTGATGGTGCACTTGTCAGACCTGCTCCTGTTGTCAGAAATCTTGGTCTTTTGTTTGATTCACTTAACTTTGAGTTACACATTAGGACTCTGTCCAAAAATTTCATTCTATCATCTCCGCATCATTGCCCGCCTCCGTCCATTTCTGTCCTTTAATGATGCTCAAACTTTGGTTCATTGTTTCATAATGTCTCGTACTAATGTCTGTAATTTCCTCTTCATCTGCCCCCTTGTAAACTCTACACAGAAACCATAGTACATTCAGAACTCCGCAGCCAGAGTCCTCACCCACACAAAGTGTTTTGCTCACATCTCCCCTGTTCTCTCCCAGCTTCACTGGTTACCAGTTCCATCAAGGATTAAATTCAAGATTCTGCTTCTCACCTTCCAAGCCCTACATAACCTCACTCAGCTCCCAGCTCCTTACATTCCTTGTCGCTCGCTCAGGTCCTCCATATTGTCCCATGCACCAGACTCTCCACCCTGGAAGGCAGCTCCTTCAGTGCTATAAGCCCCTCAGCTCTGGAACTCTCTTCCTCAGTCTCTCCAAGTTTGCTCCTCTTTCTGCACTTTTAAATCTCAACTCAAAACTTTCCTCTTCTATGAACTTCAGCCTTCGGTGTAATTGTTTTTTTTAATTTGTACGTAAAGCGACCTTGGGTTTGTGAAAGGCGCTCTATAAATGTAACTTATTATTATTATTATTACTATTCACTACACCTAAGACAATGAGTTCCCCTTTCCTTCAAATTAAATAAAAGAAATATGCTACTCTTGTTAAAAAAAGAAGCTCTACAGGATGTACTATTAAATTGTTTGTACCACTGTGATGGGAAAAGTAAAATCACAAGAGGCACAATATGGCATTCCTCTTAAGTATCATACAAACTTACCTGGGCTTGATGGAAAGCTCCCTCTGAGATCTGGTACTTGTTCAGAAACAATTTAACATAATAGAAGCTGAAAATACTGGTCATCATGCAGGACCCTAGCGTTGTCATGGAGTACGCCAGGGCATTGTGGTGGATTGCAAACATGGGTAGCCTCATCCTTTCGATAGCCGGAGTCCTTGAACACTTCTTCACAGAAAGCCGCCTGTGCCTGCAGTTCATAAATTAATAGCTGGCCTCCTGGATGGAAAGAGTATGTCAGGGTTACACAAAGCTTAAAGACAGACATAAAGGGTCCAACCATATACTTAAAACACCACCTATGGCAAAATATTAACATACAAAACTGACTCACAAAACATAACTGACATTAACTTTCAGAATTCCACTCATGCTATTTAAGATCAGCTTATTTTTATTACATTACTCAGTGCCATTACAAAGTACAGTGATCCCCCGCTGTATCGCGATTCAGCTATTGCTCCCCCCGCTATATCGCGGACAAATTCAACAAGTACATCCTACCTGTAGTGTAGTTTTGCAGTCAATTCATAACAAAGCATACGGTTTTCAGCAGTCACTACGGTAGACAAAGAGTTTCGCATTACAGTACCCAGACGATTTCTTATAAGGCCTGTTCCTCCCCCACACTATGCGACTCTTTAATTCCACCCGGGGGAGTAAATGCTAACATTACTCAAAGTTATTGTCTGCTTTTACATGCATTTTTATTACTATTTAATTTAATATTGTCTTTTGTATCAGTATACTGCTGCTGGATTATGTGAATTTCCCCTTCGGATTAATAAAGTATCTATCTATCTATCAATTGGCTGAAAGAGGAGACTCAACCAATCAGAGTGGGATTTTCATTCTCTTGGGCTCTGATTGGCTGCTGCTAATGTGGTGAACTCTCGCAAGAACTGTAAGCATGGGTCCCCGACACATCTCAGTTCTCTGCGTATCGCATACTCGCATACCTTGCTTGTGGTCCGATTGTTGTGAGCAAACTTTTTGTTTTGTTTTAAGCCCAAGATGGCTCCCAAGCGTCCTGTATCTTCTAAGAAGGGAAGGGAAGAGTTACGCGGACGTCACTTGCCATTAAGGCTTGAATGAATAAAAGGTATGCTACATTATTTAATATTATTATAATATTATTATTATGATGTTACTCAGGGCGGAGCGGTGGCGCAGTGGGTAGTGCTGCTGCCTTGCAGTTAGGAGACCTGGGCTCGCTTCCTGGGTCCTCCCTGCGTGGAGTTTGCATATTCTCGCCGGTTTCCTCCCACAGTCCAAAGACATGCAGGTTAGGTGCATTGGCGATTCTAAACTGTCCCTAGTGTGTGCGTGCCCTGTGGTGGGCTGGCAACCTGCCCAGGGTTTGTTTCCTGCCTTGTGCCCTGTGTTGGCTGGGTTTGGCTCCAGCAGACCCCCCGTGACCCTATAATTAGGATATAGCAGGTTGGATAATGGATGGATGGATTGTGTTACTCATATCCTTAGCCCGACATCCACATATCATATGTGTTTACAAAGTGTGTTTTAATAAGTTTACATGTGTTTAAAGTGTGTGGGAGGGGTATTTTAAGGCTTAAACTATAAAAACAAATGTTTATTTATATGGTCTTTCAATATCGCAGATTTTCACCTATCGCTGATGGGACTGGAACATAACTTCCACAATAGGCAGGGGATCACTGTATTCTGCTCCTGCTCATTTTAAAATTTTGCAAGCTTAAAGTAAAATGTATTTACGTGAAATATTTGTAGTCAGTTGTCCAAAAGCCAGTGTCAAACTCTGATCCTGGAGGCCAGCAGTGGCTACAGATTTTTGCTCTGACTGCTTAATTAGTAACTGGTTAGTGTTGCTAATGGAACATGCAGTACTTCTTTTGTCTTGCTCGGGTCCTAATCTGGGATTCTAAGGTGGTTTGTCATGTGGTGGGTGCGGCAATGCGCTGTATCAGCGCCTCCTCCTAACCTCCTCCTCCTCCTATTTAGTTGGGCCCTTGAGCAAGTCACTTAACCTGAAATTGCTCCATCCTGGGTATGACGTTAAGCTGCATCCAGCTCTGCAACCTGCAGGGAAAAACCTGGGGCTTGGTGGCAGAATTGGCACTTCATCCAACATAAATAATATAAAAACAAAACACCCACTGGTTCCATTCAATCTGAACTAGTGTGGTGCTGAGGTGTCACCCGTTGCATGGCTGCACTCGGGTCCTAATCTGGGACCCTGAGGTGGTTTGTCATGTGCTGGGTGAGGCAATGTGTTGTATCAGCGCCTGCTCCTAACCTCCTCCCTCACTCTCTCTATTTAGTTGTACCATTTCTCTTATGCTAAACAGATTTAATTCAATTCATAAAGCCAGCAGTTTTTGTAGAGCTCATCTTATATTTACTTGCCATTTTGGACTTGTGATTAATTCTTCTGTTGCTCTTCTGGTTTGTACTGAACTTCTTATGTTTCAAAAAAAAAAAAAAATGATATATATATATTGTGAATAAGGCGCTATATTGCGCCCGACCCGGCACGGACCACGCAGAGGCACTTGTTCACACTCAAGGGTTTTAATTTTTTTTCTTCAGCCGTGGGCACACGTCTTCCCCGTGTCCCACAGGCCCAACACAGTCCAAGCACAAAAACCCACACAAACCAAACGCTTCCTTCCTCCACCACTCCTCCCAGGCAACCTCATCCTCTTCCTCCCGATTCTGGCCCTGATTGCTGGGAGGCAGGCCCTTTTATACCCCACCCGGAAGTGTTCCAGGTGCCTGACCAGCTGGTCTTAATTGCACCTCCGGGTGGGGCTGATAAACCGTCCAGTGTGGTGGCTGGTTCTCCGCAGCACCCCCTAGCGGCCACCCCATCTCCCAACCGGGCTGCTGTGGTAGACTCCATGTCCCATGGAGCCACGGGGGAGATTGAGGAGGGATCCACGGCCAGGGAGACTGCCCCCAAGCGCCCCGGGGAAGGTACTGCAATGTCCATGATGGCTCCCCCGGGACGTATGCAGCAGAGGCGTCCCGGCCGGGCATGGGACCCGGCTGTCCGTCACTATATATATATATATATATATATATATATATATATATATATATATATATATGTATACAAGAACACAGGGGCCATACAAAGTGCTGCGTACAATTTTGAGTTGCTGCAATTAAATTTTGGCAAAATGGACTAGCCTGCCACATCATTTTTTCACTCTGATTTTATGGGCGTCTTTGAATTCAGGGCTCTGTAGGTTGATCACTTTCATTTCCATCAAACGATGTGGCATCCTTTCGCTCCTAACACATTACCCAGTCTATATCAGTATAGATATCCAGGAGGATTTCTTTTTCCCATTGAGATCTGATGTGTTTTCAAAGTGTTCCTTTAATTTTTTGAGTAGTTTATATATATATATATATATATATATATATATATATATATATATATATATATATATATATACACCCTCACATATACTTTAAGTGTTTGCCAGACAGTTCCTATTATTATTATAAAAGTTGAAAACAGTCGGGGCAGTTTTGAATAAAGCGGTTGAAGCTGACGATATGCAGTCTAAAATAGTTAAAAATCTATTCAGGTGCAATTAAGTCATAGATCACGAGGGAACCACAGGACTAATGACTCACAGAATGGCTTTTAGAAGTGTGGGTATTAATGGCAATGTGTTTTTAAAGAGTGTTGAATTTTGGAAAGCTTAATTCTTGAAAGCTATACAAAAGTAAAAGTAAATGTTAGAATGAGTTTTTCATGTATTCTGTACTATTCATTGTAATTGCAATAGTGTCAGTACATGGGCCAGGTGGTAGTAGCTACCCGCTCAGATGAAGGTGCCTTACACCTCTCCTGGACCCCAAAACCGCAGAGAAGAGGCTCTACTTTCTCTGCTGTTCTTTTTCCGGTTTTCTGTGGTGGTGATCTGCACCCCCACCACCCGATCAAAGCACCATGCTGTCCCTACATTGATGGATTAAAGGACAGAAGTCCACATGACCGTCATCATCAAGTTCTTCCTTGTGAACCCCGAGTACAATGAGAACTGATTGAGGTCATTTATGTTAGGTAGAATGCCTAGAGGGGGCTGAGTGGTCTCGTGGCCTCAGAACCCCTGCAGATTTTATTTTTTTTTACTCCAGCCGTCTGGAGTTTTTTGTTTTTTCTATCCACCCTGGCCGTCGGACCTTACTTTTATAATATGTTAATTAATATTGCCTAATTTTATTTTTTAATATATTTTGTCTTTTTTCTCTTTCTTCATCCTGTAAAGCACTTTGAGCTCCATCATTTGTATGAAAATGTGCTCTAGAAATAAAGGTTGTTGTTGTTCTAATGCTGCATTTGATCCTGCGCAGTCAGTTGCAGAACTCAGCCAGATTCTACTGAATGTAGGTGGCGGGGTCTTGATGCGTCAGGTGGGAGCTGCTCTACCAGCCAATGAATGTCTTCAGCATCCTGAATGCATATGTATGAGGATGATTAGCATGCTCCATATATGGTTGTTTCAGGGCAGCGGAGGTGTGTTCATATACTGTACGCACATTTACAAGGCGATTGTGATTAATGAATGGTAAATTATGTAGAAATGTGTGTAGGCCAGCTTTTCTAACTATGATTTTTCTTTTGTTTTATCAGTGAGGCCCCTGTCCATTTTTTTATGTACTTTTCTTTTCACATTTCCGTTCTGCTATCTCTTATGAGTCAGTATACAGCCCTTAGTAAGGATTCTAGAGGTATGTACTAAGGGTATACTCTACCGTATGGCTTAATTTACAGTACTTGTTTGCTTCAACTTGCAAGGCTTAATTTACTTTAATTGTTGCAGAACATCTGTGGGTCGTAACCTATTAGTTGCTCCCTGAAGAAGGCCCATCTGTAATATTCAGAAATTTCCCTTTTTTCAGGTTTTGCTAACCTAAACTTTATATTTAAACCTTTGGTTTTCACCAATTTAGGTCATTCATTGCATTTCAACCAGGGCAGTGGAGTCGGAGTTGGAGACAATTTTGGGTACCAGTGGTCAGGGTCAGAGTCGACAAAAATGTACCGACTCAGACTCCTAATAAATTTAAATTGTAATAAAAAAAAATACAGCAAGTTCAAATGTCCCATTTCACAAACAATAGTCATAATTAAGTACTTCTCTGATGTAAGAATAAAGCCCAATGCATAGTTGTGTTACTACTGTAGTCACTGTCCTGCTCCACTGACAGACTGAGGAGACCCCACACTATGCGGCTTTTCAATTCCACCCGGACGGGGTAAACGTTTACATTATACAAAGTTATTGTCTGTTATACCTGCATTGTTATCACTCTTTAATTTAATATTGTTTTTTATCTGTATGCTGCTGCTGGAGTATGGGAATTTCCCATTGGGATTAATAAAGAATCTATCTATCTATCTACTAGTGTGAAGTTCAGGTGAGCTATTATACAACCTGACTTTCACATATTGTAATCTGGATTATAGTACATTACAAAAAGTGTTTTCATTTTATTTCCGATATAATGTGTTTAACAAGTTCATGTGAGTGTAAACAAGTATAATGATGTAGGTGGAGGTGTGTGTTATGGCCTGATGGGTGTTCAGAGGTTACTTGTCTTTTGTTTAAACTGGCCAATACGGTAGAGAGTCAGCTTCCTAGCCAGTAATTCTGTGGTGAAATGACGTGAATGTTGCCTCCCTTTAATCAACATTGAAAATACGTTAGCATATTAAATACAGAGGAGTCGGAGTCAGAAGTATCAGAAAGTAAGGAGTCAGAATTGGAGTCGGAGTTGAAGGATTTATCTACCGACTCCACAGCCCTGATTTCAACTGATTAAATTTGAAGAAAAGCACAGGTGTTGTAAAACTTTTGACAGGTAGTGTACACGTAAAACAAGGCTAATAATTCTGGCGTTTCCATTTTCTTGGGGACTGCTGTTTGGTCTGCTCAAGCCTACTGTATACTAGCGAGTCCCTATCAGAAGCACTGGAGGAGTAATGGGCTGTGCCAGTACCACCACTCACACTCAGCACCTTAATATTTGTGTGTGTGCACTTGTATGTGTTAAATTCAGGGTGTGTGAAAGTGGGCCATACAATAATAAATCTAGGGAGCCCCACTCACCTCACAATAATACAAAGCCTTCTCCACTGGAGGATCCTTTTGTTATATGCAAATATCCGACCTCATTGTCAATTCAGTGCTGATAAAAGAAAAGAGAGATACAATTAGAACTTGAGAATTTTAACAAGCAAATGAACTAAACACATTAATGAAGACTGTTCATCCAATTAGATCACAAGGAGGAAAATGAATATTCAAACCAACATAGGTCTTGAACTCTGATTTATTTACTGACTTCAGCATCGGTTTTTCCATTTTCTGGCAATTTCTAAGTTAGTTTGCAAACACTTATCTGTGTTTTTTGATTACACTTTATCATGGGATATACTGTACATCATCTACAGTATGGCGGCAGGTGACCAGCTCTGATCCTGGATGGGCTGCTGTGACCGCAGGTTTTCATTTGAACCACTTTCTTAATTAGTTACCAGTTTTTGCTGCTAATTCGTTTTCCTTCATTTTAATTGACTTGCTATTTAAGACTCACATTCCTTAATTGTTCTCTTTTCCTTAATTAGCAGGCAAATACAAAACAATCCAGTGAACCTGTGCCCACCATACAATAAAACTATCTATTATAAAGGAAAGGCAATATATCTTTATCTATCTTTTTTATTATACAGTCCAGTGGTGCAGAGAGATGAAACATTAAAGAGAGAAGAAAAAGCTTTTGTTTCACCAAAACAACACCTCATACCCGCACGTTTAAAACAAAACAGAAAAAAAAATGATGATTGACCAAGCCATAAATACCGTAGCTGAGACTAATGAGACTACCCTTACAGAAAGTCTGGAAACAGATAATATTGCTGCCTCTAGAAGCCTGTTGCAGCAAAACACATTCTGGTAACACCGACACAGACGTGAACAAAAAATGTGGATGACAATGAGACCACTGCAGGAGATAAGATGGCAAACCTGAACAAAGAAACCTGTCTATAAGGACTTTTGCTTTATTTGGTGCAAATATGCCCACCTGAAAACACTCAGTTATATATTACCTTTTATCCCCACAAAGTGACCACAGGTCATTTACAAATGTTTAATTGATGTTCATTAACTGCACCATCAAAAGAAAGTTGATTTCCTGCAGATGTGATTTTGCAGATCTTAGCTACATGAGCTAAAAAAGGAAGGTGAAATGGAGCCAGTTCTGGATTTTATTCCGCTTCAATCCCTATACCTGATTTATTACTGACATATGTGATGATCCCAGAGTGTGAATTAATATATGCATGGGACTGGTGGAGGTAACACGGTGAAACATGGGTTTTTTTGAGTTTTGACACCCAAGGTCCTGTGAGGATCTTAATTTTGCCCTGTTTGTCACATTTACTCCAACATTCCTTAAAACAAATTTGTCAAGACTTGATTGTGTAATCCTAACAGGCCCTGTGTGTGCAAGATAGCCATGTGAGGGACTGATGCCCTATCCATAACCTTTTGGTTGGTGTTGCCAGAATAAACTCCAACACCTTGCAAGCCTGTAGCAGATGAAGCAAGTCTGAGAATGAAGGGCGAACAGGTATCTGTCTGTAGGCTATCTGGTACTCTGTCTAGATAGATAGATAGATAGATAGATAGATAGATAGATAGATATGAAAGGCACTATAGATAGATAGATAGATAGATAGATAGATAGATAGATAGATAGATATGAAAGGCACTATAGATAGATAGATAGATAGATAGATAGATAGATAGATAGATAGATAGATAGATAGATAGATAGATATGAAAGGCACTATAGATAGATAGATAGATAGATAGATAGATAGATAGATAGATAGATAGATAGATAGATAGATAGATAGATAGATATGAAAGGCATTATATAATAGATAGATAGATAGATAGATAGATAGATAGATAGATGTGAAAGGCACTATAGATAGATAGATAGATAGATAGATAGATATGAAAGGCACTATATAATAGATAGATAGATAGATAGATAGATATGAAAGGCACTATATAATAGATAGATAGATATGAAGGGCACTATATAATAGATAGATATGAAAGGCACTATATAATAGATAGATAGATATGGAATATGCTACATAAGACAGAGCTAGATGGATACACAGGTGGATGTATTTATTGTCCCTAAGGAGTAATTTTAATTATATGACAGTAAAACAAACTCATTTCAATTGCCATAGGTAAACAGTTCAGATGTTTTTACTCAAACTTTTAGGTAATGGGACCATACAAACAGGGGTAAGGAAAACATCAGGTAAATAGATATGTGTTTTATAACAATTAAAATTAACTTCAGTATCTTAATACTCTTTTATTATGATAATGAAGAGTAGCAACTGTTGCATGTTGGTTGAACATGCAATTAATAATGTCACCGGCACTCTGTATATATGTACAATACAATCCATCCATCCATTATCCAACCCGACATATATCCTAACACAGGGTCACGGGGGTCTGCTGGAGCCAATCCCAGCCAACACAGGGCTCAAGGCAGGAACAAACACCGGGCAGGGTGCCAGCCCACTGCAGGGCACACGCACACACACACACACCAAGCACACACTAGGGACAATATAGAATCACCAATGCACCTAACTTGCCTGTCTTTGGACTGTGGGAGAAAACTGGAGTACCCGGAGGAAACCCACGCATACACTGGGAGAACATGCAAACTCCACACAGGGAGGACCCAGGAAGTGAACCCTGGTCTCCTAACTGCGAGGCGGCAGCATACATTACTATATTTATAGTAATGCTACTACTACTATAGGTTTGATCAGTTCATAAGTGACACAGAGGAGAAAGAGCTCATTGCACCAGCAACAGACACAAGGGAAGCCATAGACCAACTCTGGTACTGGCAATAAGCATGTGGTTGGACTGTAGAAGGAAATCAACCAACAGGATTAATAAAACCACAAGCTACAAGTTATCCTAATTTGTTAGTCCATTCAATCATTGTCTGAATCCTCTTAAGTTAACTACAGGATTATGGGAGATCTAATCTTCAAGCCAGGGATCAGGTAGATTTCCAGGAGATAATGAATTTTTTTTTTTGTGGGAGTCATGGAGAAGATGCCAATTTCTGGGACATTTAATATTTCTGGTGTCTGTTCAGTGGGCATGGCAAAAATCTTAGGTGTGCATTGCCTCCCTGCAGCAGCACTTATCAAGTTAAAATCCCTGACACCTGCCAATTGAGTAGTCAAAGGGTCGGCATCCATATACACTCACCGAGCAAACCATTAGGAACACAACACTAACGCTGGGTAGGGCCTTTCAAAGCAGTCTCAATTCTTCATGGCATGGATTCCACAAGATGTTGGAAACATTCCTTTGAGACTCTAGTCCATGCTGACATGAATGATTGCATCACATAGTTTCTGCAGATTTGTCAGCTGCACATTCATGCTGCAAATCTCCTGTTCCTCCACATCCCAAAGGTGTTGTATTGAAATCGGATCTGGTGACAGGGGAGGCCACCAAAGAACGCATTGTCATGTTCACGTCAGGCGGCTTTTACATTGTGGCATGGTGCATGAGCATGCTGGAAGTAGCCATTAGAAGATTAGATAGATAGAGATTATGGCCATGATGGGATGTAGCTATGGCTTTCTGGCAATGATCAATTCGTATTAACAGGCCCCAAATGTGAAAGTATTCCCCAGATCATTACGCCACCACCCCCAGCCTAGAATGCCAACATAGGGCAGACTGGGTGCATGGAGTTGTGCTGGTTGGTGCCTAATTCTGACCCTACCACCTGTGTGCCACAGCTGAAATCGAGATTCGACAAATCAGGCTACATTTTTCCTGTCTTCAAGTGTCGGGTTTTGGTGAACCTGTGCCACCGCAGCCTTTAGATTTTTGTACTTGGCTGATAAGAGAGGAACCCGAGGTGGCCTTCTGCTGTTCTAGACTCAAGGTTTGACATGTTTTGCATTCTGAGATGCTTTTCCTCTCACCACAGTTGTACTTAGTGGTGATCTGAGTAATCATAGCCTTTCTGTCACCTTGAACCAGCCTGGCTATTCTCCACCGACACGTCTCATCAACAAGCAGTACTACCACTACCAATATGGCGCAGTGGTAGTGCTGCTGCCTCGCACTAAGGAGACCTGGGTTTGCTTTCCGGGTCCTCCCTGCATGGAGTTTGCATGTTCTCCCCGTGTCTGTGTGGGTTTCCTCTGGGTGCTCTGGTTTCCTCACACGGTCTAAAGACATGCAGATTATGTGCACTGGCGATCCTAAAATTGTCCCTAATGTGTGCTTGGTGTGTGTGCCCTGCGGTGGGCTGGTTTGTTCCTGCCTTGTGCTGGCTGGGATTAGCTCCAGCAGACCCCCATGACCCTGTGTTAGGATATAGCAGGTTGGAAAATGACTGACTGACTGACCATTCTCAATAAAATCTAAAGACCAGCTATCTTACACCAAAAATCAGGTCACGGTCAAAATCACCGAGTTCACATTTTTTTCCCCCCATTCTGGCGTCTGATGTGAACATTAACTGAAGCGCCTGACCTGTATCTGCAGGATTGTATTGCTGTCACATTTTTTACAAGGGTAACCAGGTGTACATTTGTCCCTAATAATTTGCTCAGTAAACACACATGGATGTACATGCAAGGTCCTTTGCTCCTTCTTGCCCACTCAGATCTGCTGATAAACGGTGTTGTCACCGTTGGGTGATGCCACCTCTTCAGATGTAGTAGTTAAAATTAAAAATAAAATTTCTGCTGATCTGACACGGAATAACACCACTCAAAAAGATAACAGTGGTCACCCAGACCCCATTACTGGTTACTAAGGGCCTCCATTACTGTTCAAGCTTCAGGGCCCCCACAAACGCCACATAGGTCTGCCACCATCTCTGATGCGGTTTATAAAATCTCTGCAAAGCTTGGGCCTTGGGACCAGCAATTGTTTCCATTAAAAAAATCATGACACTATTTGGACGTGTACAGACTTTTGACTGGTAGTTTAAATACTACGCACCCCCCATATCATCTCTTACCCCTTGGAAACAAACTAATAACTAACCCATCAAAACTACTAATAAAGCAAAATGGAACACGAAAAGGTCATAAAAAATGATTAGATAACTACAGATATCGTTTCCAGGTGCACACCACAAGGGAAACAACTTCCCTGAGACTGCTAAAGGGACAAACCACAGTGAAGCCACCTTGAGGAGGTGGCACGGCACGTTGTTCGACGTCTCCAACTACACACCTTTGTCCTTTCCGTGCTCAGGCTCTGTGGGTCTTCACGAGGCTTGGGTTTGTAAACAACATGCATGCACGCCCAGTGGTTTGTTCGCGCAAACAGACGCATTTAGATTGAAATCAGTAAATTAAAACATACGCCGCACGAGTCCCGTCCCTCTCCTCTCCTCTCCTAGGATGGCAGGTTCCTTCGCTCCTTTTGTCACACGGAAGTGTGCGCGAAGGCGGGAGCGCCCAATACGAAAGACCAATTGGCTGATTGGTTTCGCTTTGACCCCGCCTACTGTGCCCTGATAGGTTCTTCTTTGAAAAACCATGCCTCTTGGAATCTTTAGAATTCGACAGGACGTCACATTATCCAATTTACATAGTCTTGGGAGGGCGAGTGCCACGTTGCTGCTGTTACGGCCGGAGCGTTTGTGTGCTTCAACTCGGAGGCAGGGCTCGAAGAAGAGAGGGCGGGCGACAGAAGAGAAGGGAAGGGAAGTCTGCTTGCAAGAGCCGTGCAATACACGAGAAGATGCTCACCGACACAATAATGGACGAAGAGTTCGAGATACGTGAAGAGGAGCCCTGGTACGACCAGCAGGACCTTGAGCGAGGTAAGAGGCGAAGAGTGGAGTCCGGGTGTACACTTGGTAGTAGGGTGCGCCTTTTGGGGGTTCAGCTTAGGTTTCTAGGGGAGTTTGTAAGTGTAGAGCCCGATATGTCGCCTGACTGTGCCTCCAAACGCCCTGGCCAGGACACCTCCACCCGCGACATTGTTTTGTGCTTGAGTGCACGCGTCCGAGAGTGAGCAGGCCCCCCACTTCTAATTATATATCTGCTCATTGTGGCAAACGCCCTGGGATATTTAAACCTAGCGCGAGAATTTTTTTTTTCCGAAAACGATGCTGCTTTATCACTCCGTCTTTTCTGGTATGACCGTTTGATTTTATTTCCATCTTTTAGTGCGTTGTGTCTTTGGGGACTCCCAACGGCATCCCAAGGGTTGCGCTCAGAGAAGCCCGAGGCCGAGTGAAAGGTGACCCTGAAAGGGACGGGGTACCCAACTCGCTGCGACGATTAACAAACTCGACAGCTATGTGACAGCTCCTCCCTTTGGTTTCACCTTCGTGGATCATTGCATATTTTTATCTTGATTTTAGCATACAAATTATACGGTGTCAACGGGCGACAACCTGCTAGCTGAGAAATAAAGTAACGGGAGCATCAGCAACGGTACGATGCGTTCATCGTTGTTGTTATTCTTTTGTTTATCCCCATGATTGGACTTTTTTTGTATACAACAAAGACTCTTGCAGTACATGTAATAAAGCATCAGCGATTAAACAATAGAGGCAACCACGGTGATCGTAATAGAAGGGTAGGACATCAGAGAGTTGTGTCGGACGGGGGCGGGCACCGTCACGTTACTTTGACCACTGTTAGCTATAGAATAACATTTTTGCCAGAATAAAATAAATTAAAAGATACTTGTAAATAAACCCACCAGAATGTACAGCGACATATATAAACGTGTGAAATTATAAAAATACATAATTAACTAAAAATCATCTGATTATTATGAAATACATTATTGAACACAAATAAAATTATATCGTATTTACATTACATTTGATTATTGCATTGTTTCTAAAAGTCTGTTTATTGCACAATGCGACTTTTCCGAACGGCAGATTTAGAATTTTAATAGTCTTTCATGCAAAATAGGAAGAGACCATTTAAAGCGAATGTACGATATATTGGAAGTAACTTCGGCGGACAGACTAACCCAGAGGTAAAAGGACTTCCCTTTGTCTAGATTGGCAAGTAATGAAACGATCTTGAAATGACGCGTTATGGGAGTTAATTCGATAAAATACAAATGTTGCATTTAATAATGAGGCAAACCTACAACCATGGAATGTAAGATGGCCATATTGTTGAACCAAAATGTTGTCTTATAACAATGAAGTAACTTTATATTTAGTTATGCATTTATTTCACAGTTTAATTACTCATTTATGAATTTTCTCATGTGATTATTCATTTCATAATTGCCTTTTTTTATTTAATTTTGATGCAAATGGTCAATAGTTAGCAGAGGTCGCAATGAAAGTCCAAAATGAAACACATTTGTAAATTGAAGGGTTTATTTGAGAAAATGGCTCCTCTGTTCTATTTTTTTCATCATTTTCTCATAAACCCCCTGGGATGATTGACTGTTAGAATTATCTTTTTGATTGTAGGGCCGACAGACCCAACCATGGTGGACGGCTGAGTCGTAGCAGCATTCTATCGCAGCCAATTTAACAACAGTTCCTTTTGTACTGTGATAAAACCTCAGTGGTAATTAGAGATGACAGATCTTTATTGTCACGTAAACTGAGAGAACACAAGGAAATTCTTGTGTCGTAGTTGTGATGATGTATAAAAAATACAATACAATACAGTTTATTTTTGTATAGCCCAAAATCACACAGGAAGTGCCGCAATAAATAAAGTGAATAAATATAGAGTAAAAAAATGGGGGGTGGAGTAATGAACATTACAAGTTTACATAAAACCGCAGGTGGGTACAGTGCATAGTGTTAAGCGGGTAGGATCTGGTTACTGGAAGTTCACTGACATTATGGCCTGGTGAACGAAGTTGACCCTGAAGTCATGGGGCAAGCAGTGAGGCTCTGGTATTGCTTTCCATAAGGCACAAGTAAAAACGGGATGAGCTCGGTGGTTGTCATCCAAGATGGTGATGGATTCGGCTCTCTTCACACTCTGCTCCTTGTTAGACATTTCTGCATTTATGTGAATCATTCAGGAGAGCTTGCAATTTTCTCTAAAACCTAAGAGAGATGGAGTATCAGACTGAACTCCAGTGTTAATACTGCAACACTCTATATGGATGGTATGACAGTATAACCAATAGACATGAATTGACTTGAGTGTATAAGCGCATGAGGGCAGCCATTAAGATAAACATCAGGCAAGTTAAAAGGCAGTTAGTGAGGAATATTGCAGATAAGGTGAAAGATGACCCAAAGAGATGCTTTCCATATTTTAGCAATTTAGTAAAAGATCAGACAAGGAGTGTATCGTGACTAGTAAGGTGGATTTAAAAATATACAGGGAGGGATAAGCCAAATCCTTCAAAGGTGGCCTTTTCCAAAAGATTTCACATGTGAGGAAAGGATAACCTCTTGGTAACAGGAACTACTAAGGAGGTGCTTGGTTATTTGGAAGTCACAGAGGGAGAAGTGCAGCTTTGGTTAAATTAGCTGAAATCTAACAAATTGCTAGGACAAGATAACCTGTATCCTCGCATGCTTAAGGAGGTTAGTGAGGGCACCTCTAACACATTTTTCAAAAGTCACTGCACACATGGAAATAATGGCATGCTAATTTAAATAAAAATGATGATTGAGCAGATTCAAGTAACTATAGACCAGTAATCTTAGTTAGTGTGCATCATGGGGAAATTAATGGACTGAATCATTAAGGAGAAGATTGAGTAGCACAATTGGGGTAATGAATTTCAGGCAATAGTCAGCATGGGTGATATATGGGGGGTCAGTGCTGGAGCCACTGCTATCCTATATAGAGATAGAGATAGATAATATAGATATAGATATAGATAATATAGATATATAGAGATAGATATATAGATAGATATATAGATAGAGATATAGGTAGGAATATAAAGAACATACTGGTGAAGTTTGCAAATACCGCCAAATTAGGTGGATTGGCAGGTAAAGTAGCAAAAGGAGATTAAGAGGTGACATGATTAAAGTGTTGAAAATTATGAAGGGAATTAGTCCAGTGGATTGAGACTTATTTTAAAATGACTTGTGGAGGGTAAATTTCGCACAAACATTAGGAAGTTTTTCTTTACACAAAGAACAATAGACACTTGGAATAAGCGACCAAGTAGTGTGGTAGACAGTAAGACTGTAGGGACTTTCAAAACTCGATGATGTTTTTTTGAAAGAAATAACTGGATGGGACTGGCACTCGTCTAGAGTGTTCTAATCTGTTGACAGAGGCACTTGGATAGCATACAGGCTTGGGCAGATTTCTGACAAATGTAATACCTTTCATTTACTTACATTAAATTTCAAGTAGGAAGTAAAATTGTTAGATCTGAGTACACAATGGGAGGTCTGAAACTTGAAAGTTCACTTTATGAGAAGGACCCGTTTGTCGTGGTGGACTTGTCACCATCAACTTTCTGGCAGTTTTCTGAAGCCATTACGAAAGCTAGCAGTAAGTTAGATAGCACCCTGATGTGTGGGGAGTGCAAACCGAAGGCGGTTATGCTTAAACTGTATTATGTACTGATGACATTGCCCTTGGAATACCATGCGCAGGTTTGGTCTCCGGGCTGTAAAAATGATATAGAAGCACTAGAGAAAATCCAGAGAAGTGCAATTAGGCTGAATCCAGGGCTGTTGGGTATGAGTTATGAGGAGAGACTAAAGAAGTTGAACCTTTTCAGTTTAAGCCAACTGAGACTAAGAGGTGACATGATTGAAGTGTTTAAAATTATGAATCCATTGGATCAAGACTGTTACTTTAAAATGAGTTCATCAAGAACACGGGGACACAGTTGGAAACTTAAGGGGAAATTTCACACCTCTGTAGATTTTCTTCACACAGCAAACTATAGACACATGGAATTAGTAACCAAATAGTGGGGTAGACTGTAGAACCCTGGGGACATTCAAAACTCAACTTGATTGGTGAGAATTGTTGTGCTGAATGGCCTGTTCTGGTCAAAACTTTTTTTCTAAGGTGATCATCAAACTTGTATTTGCAAGGCTACATTTAGGCAGACCACTTATTTTGAACAGACGCTTGGGCAATAATTACTAGGTTATTTTTTTCCGCTGGTGTCTGCTCATCAAACATTTATGGCTTTATGGCATCTATTTAGACGACGGTGTTATTACTTGCATTTAAGCACAGCAGAGCAGTGATCTGAACAATGTATCTCTGTGAATGTTTGTTTAAATATCAAAATACATTAAGCGATAAACAGTGAGTTCACTTACAGGCATAAATTATGATGCTTGAGTGAGTAGATCAAAAATCTGCAGCCATTATGGTACTTTAATGAGTTTGCTCGCTGCATGTTTAGTAAAATACGCCTTGATGGTGTTTTTTGGTGATGGGGTGGGTGGAGGAATACACCTGTGGCTTTACTGTCCATTTCATGTTAACTTAGGATACAGCAAATGTTGCTTTGGCAGCTTATTAAAATACATTTAAAAAGGCTCAGGACAACAGTCATTTACGTCCTGTTGTAGCGAGTTCCTCTTCAAGTAGGCTGTGGAGCCCGGCAGACATGAAAATCTCCTACTCTTAGGAAAACTAATTCTATCGGGAACAGAACCAGACCGAATCTTCGCCCCAATTTGATCCCCTCCTGAGAGATGTCCTTTAAGAATTTACAAAAGGAAATAACCACTCAAATAGTTGTTATTTAGATAGATAGATAGATATTAAATTAAAGAGTGATAAAAATGAATGTATAACAGACAATAACTTTGTATAATGTTAACGTTTACCCCCCTGGGTGGAATTGAAGAGTCACATAGTGTGGGGTCTCCTCAGTCTGTCTCTGAAGCTGCTCCTCTGTCTGGAGATGATCCTGTTCAGTGGATGCAGTGGATTCTCTATGATTGACAGGAGTCTGCTCAGCGCCCGTCACTCTGCCACGGATGTCAAACTGTCCAGCTCCGTGCCTACAGTAGAGCCTGCCTTCCTCACCAGTTTGTCCAGGAGTATGGCGTCCCTCCTCTTTATGCTGCCTCCCCACCACACCAATGGTCAGTGGTGATAGTTCGGTCATTAGGCCAAGGTACTGTTTATAAGGTTGGAGTAACCTGCAGTAAACTGAGACTGAGGAAGTCACTTAGATGAGTGATGAAACGTATCGGGTTGGGGGAACCTATGTCCAGAATGAACTTTCTAGAATAGGTCCCTAATATTAATGTCCCCTTTGGGTGCCTAATGTTAAAAATGAAAATCTGATTTGCGTCACGATAATAGAAAAGGGTACTAGCCGTCTGTGCCGTTCATTTAGTACACAAGTGCCCTATTTGTTTAGCTTTGTGTTTTGCACTTGTAATCTAAATTTATGTAGTTGATGAATTGCTAACCTTTTCATAAAGAGATTTAGCACTAAGAGTACAGGAGCTGTGAATGAATGAATGATACACTGTTCTGGTTTAATCTCCAGAGCTGGATTTAGCACTTCGGGCTTAAAAGAATGAAAATGCTGCCCATTCTTGGTTTCCTTAATGAGCTAATGCGCTTAGTAAGATTCTTGAAAAAGTAACGGGCTGACGGGGGCACCATTCAGTCACAAGCTGGATTAGTTAAATCTGTCTGACCTTGAGTTTACCCCATACATTTGTATTTTTTGTGGCACTTGTGGCTTGGCTGTGTGTTTTGTTTTTTTGTTTTCTTCTTGCAGCGTGAAAAGGCAAGCTGACAGGAAGTTGGTTAGTGACGGATAATAATTGTGAGGCAGTGCATTTGCTAGGAAGTAATGCATCATGATTTTGGGTTTTTTGTTTTTGGCTGGGCCGGTGCTTCAGCTGTGTTGATGATGTACTTATTTTCCAGCCAGGTCTACAGAGTGTCATTTTTTCCATCCTCCTTTTGAACTTGCTTTAGTGTCAAAATAATGGGCCTGGTTAATCCGATAAGATCCGATAAGTGTCTGGTTATCGGCAGAACTTGCTTATCTTGAGGTTATTACAAGAGACGTAATAGATAGATAGATGGTAGATACTTTAAAAGAAAGGTTCTTCAAAAAAATTCATTTGTTTTGCTTGCCTTGAGAAGTGTTTTCGGGTGAAAGAAAGTTTACTAATTGAACATGTAGCTCCTGAGAGTACCATCAGAATTGTTCTTGAGTTCATAGAAATGTGCAATCCTTACTTACCCTTTGATAAAGGGTATTGAACTACGAACTGAGCCAGATATGTTAATGAAAATAGTAAACGGAAAGACTTGCTCTGCAAATGGGGGGATTTGCACAGTTTGAAACAAACCTGCAGCCAATATGGCTGTCCAGGACCAGACCCGCTAAGGCTGGCGTCACAATAAAGGACGTCCATGTCAGAGAGCACGTCACGCTTACCAGCTGTAATTGTTGGGTCTCATTGCTTTGAGGATGTCACGATTACGTGACTCCCTCATGCCACCTCAGCACCATTTCAAATTTCCTGCTGTTTTTTTTTGTTTTTTAATAAGGGGGGAGGTGGAGCACAGTTTGAAACAAACCTGCAGCCAATGCGGCTCTCCAGGACCAGAGCTGCATCCAGGAAAACCTTTGTTGTGCTTGCTCTGTCGGAATAAATGCATTTTACGTATCCAAAACCCTGTAACGGCATGTCCATGGATAGAAATTGGAGAGTACTGTGTGCGCGCGAGTGATTTAACGAGACACAGATTCATAGACGTGCTAATCAACTGTAAGATACTACAGCTCTCACTAAAGTGTACAGTGTACGTCGCCATTTTGGATTGACATCGTGATCTGGAGTCGAACAAACTTGGACTTGACAGACCAGCCCCCAGTTTCTGATTTGGAAATCTGACTTAATGAGGCATTCCAGTTGAAAATTCCAACTTCCCACTTTAAATGGCATCTAGTATTGCTCACTTGGAATCTTGGAAGTCGAATAAGATGATGTTAGATCAAGTCAAACTGTGGTAATCGTTCCCTTTGTTGAGTTCATAGAAATGTACAATCCTTACTTACCTTTTGATAACTGGTGCATTGAACTATGAACTGAGCCAGATATCTTAATTAAATGAGTAACAGAAAGACAAATGGGGGGGATCTGGGGGGATGTGGGGATTGAGTACAGTTTGAAACAAACCCTGCAGCCAATGTGGCTCTCCAGGACCAGAGCTGCTAAGGCTGGCATCACAGTACAGGACATCCGTGTCAGAGAGCACGTCCCGCTTACCTGTAATTGTTGGGTCTCATTGATTCGAGGATGTCCATGATTACATGACTCCCTCACGCCACCACAGCCCCATTTCAAATTTCGTGCTGTTTTTTGAAAAATATTGTGAGCTTGACATGTTTTAGCAGCCAATGGAGGTGCAGCATCTTCTCTTTTTCTCCACTCTGTCATAGTAGGCCAAAAACAAATAGACATTTGTGCTGACTTCAGTGTTCCACAAGCCTCCTCTCTCTTTGTATGGTCCACAACGCCCTCTCCCCTTCAGACCGAGTACTGTCCATCTCATTTTGTCCATATGGCATTATCTTAAGCGAGGTCGTGGAGAGAACACACAGAAAGACACACACTCTCTCTTCAGGACCAATTAAATCATCAGTCCAACTAACCTGCATGTCTTTGGACCGAGTGAGGAAACTGGGGCTCCCTGAAGGGAACCCATATTGACACGGGGGAGAGAGCCTTCTAAGTTCACATTGGGGGTTTAGATTCAGGATGTGAACCCTGGCCTCTTTGTTGCAAGGCATTGGCAGTGCCACTGTGCCACCCCTAAATACCATCCAATAATGCGGAAAGTCCAATTTCTCTCTGAATTGAATGAGAATCTCTGAGCAGTTTTTTCAAAAAGTCATTGATCCACATACTCTAATTTATACTGGGTTGTGCACTCTTTTAGGGTGGATGTCGACTTTTGTCGAAATTCAGTGGTAGAGGTCGGTAATCAGCTGTAAACAGCAACAGAACAGATCAGGAAAGTTAACAGTTGATGTGACCTCGATTCCCTGAGCGTGCATGAGTAGTAAAGAGCAAGCGGCCTTTAAAGTGGCATTGCCGTCTGGTGAGAGACCAAAGTGAATGCTCAATGTAAAATACTCGGTGGACGACGTTTTGCTTATTAACACATAATTGGACTCTTAACTTGTCGGACTTGTGGTGCTAAACACGTTTGTGAAGCTGATGTGCCTATGGCAGTCGTGCCCAAAATGTCGATCGGAACAGTAGTGCAGGTAGATCGCGTTGCATTCAAAATAATTTCTTTTAAATGTTAGTCTATCATATATCCTCCCTATGACATTTGCCACTTGATTGACATACAGGGCGGCCAGTCTAAGATCTCTTTTAACACACTGGTCATCCCACACGCACGATCAAAAGCGCAAGCTACTGCAAAACTCCGGCTATCTAAGTGACCTAGTTAGCCTTCCAATTTATATCGAC